>NC_089839.1:268288259-268343259 GCF_035609145.1 Eleutherodactylus coqui | reverse complement strand
CACAACGGGGCACAAAATGAAAGTAGTCGGTGACTTTCAGAACAGAAATTTTGCTTGAAGGCGTTTTAGGCCCCATAGCACACATATAGAGTTCTTGAGCGCCCAAAACCATAGAAACCCCCCACAAATGACCCCATTTTGAAAACTAGACCCTTTAACGAATGTATCTAGGGGTGTACTGCCCATTTTGACCACACAGTTTTTGAATGAATTCAAGCAAAGCAAAAGGAAAAAATTGTGATTTTCGTTTTTTTGGCAATTCTGTCATTTTAAAAACAGCTTTTTTTGTACAGCACACATATAAATGAAGACTTGCACCCCAACATGGATACCCCTGTTTGTCCTGTGCTCAGAGACATACCCATTGTGGCCCTAATCTTCTGTATGAATGCACAACGGGTCCCAAAATGAAAGGAGTAATCAGTGGTTTTCAGAGCATAGATTTTGCTTGAAGTCCTTTTAGGCCCCATAGCACACTTGTAGAGTTCTTGAGCGCCCAAAACAATAGAGAACCCCCACAAATGACCCCGTTTTGAAAACTAGACCCCTTAACGAATGTATCTAAGGGTGTACTACCTATTTTGATGTTACAGTTTTTGAATGAATTCAAGCAAAGCAAAAGGAAAAAAATGTGATTTTCATTTTTTTTGGCAATTCTGTCACTTTAAAAATGAAGACTTGCACCCCAAAATGGATACCCCTGTTTGTGCTGTTTTCAGAAATATACCCATTGTGGCCCTAATCTTATGTCTCTATGCACAATGGGGCCCAAAATGAAAGGAGCAGTAGGTGGCTTTTAGAGCATAAATTTTGCTTGAAGGCCTTTTATGCCCCATAGCCCACTTGTAGAGCTCTTGAGCGGCTAAAACAATAGAAAACCCCCCAAAATGACCTCATTTTGAAAACTAGACCCCTTAACGCGTTCATCTAGGGGTGTACTGCGTATTTTAACATTACAATTTTTGAATAGATCTTAGCAAAGCAGTAGGAAAAAATTACGATTTTCATTTTTTGGGCAATTGCGTCAATTTAAAAACACTTTTTTTTGTACAGCACACATATAAATGAAGACTTTCACCTCAAAATGGATACCACTGTTTGTTCCGGGTTCAGAAACATACCCATTGTGGCCCTAATCTACTTACAGGACACATGGCTAGGCCTATAATGAAAGGAACACCCGTTGGATTTCAGGGTACAACTGAATAAATTCCAGGTCCCATTGCCCACTTGTAGAGCCATTGAGCGGCTAAAACGATAAGGAACCCCCTCAAATGACCCCATTTTGAAAACTAGACCACTTAACAAATTCATCTAGGGTTATACTGCGTATTTTGATCCCACAGTGACTGAATCTTATCAAAGCAGAAGGAAAAAATTACAATTTTCTAATTTTTGGAGAATTTTTTCAATTTAAAAACAGGTTTTTTGTACAGCGTACATAGGAATGAAGACATTCACCCCAAAATGGATACCCCCATTTGTCCCGAGTTCAGAAACATACGCATTGTGGCCCTAATCTACTTGCAGGACCCATGGCTAGGCCTATAATGGAAGGAGAACCCATTGGATTTCAGGGTATAACTGAATAAATTCCAGGCCCCATAGCCCACTTATAGAGCCATTGGGCAGCCAAAACGATAAGGAACCCCCTCAAATGACCCCATTTTGAAAACTAGACCTCTTAACAAATTCATCTAGAGGTGTGCTGCATATTTTGACCCCACAGTATTTGAATGAATCTAAGCAAAGCAGAAGGAAAAAATTAGGATTTTCAATTTCCTTGGCAATTTTGTCAATTTAAAAACAGATTTTTTTGTACAGCGTACATAGGAATGAAGACGTTCACCCCAAAATGGATACCCCCATTTGTCCCGAGTTCAGAGACATACCTATTGTGGCCCTAATCTACTTACAGGGCCCATGGCAAGGCCTATAATGGAAGGAGCACCCGTTGGATTGCCGGGCACAACTGAATAAATTCCAGGCCCCATTGCTCATTTGTACGGAATAAAAATTGACTCCCTAAAAATATCCCCACCCCCCACACACACTCCGCGCCCTTTTCGGTGTTCCCCAAATCTTAGATAAAAGTAATAATGTGAACTGTGTGGTATTTCCGAAGACAGGGGTAATTACTGAGGCTGGTTGGAATGGGCACATGGGGCAATAAAACTGGATATTCCCCCTCCTCTCATGCTTTTTGGGGGGTATTTCTTGACCACAGTGGCGGGTATGGGGTGTAAAAAGCGTCGTTCTGTGAGTCTCCGTAAGCTTGATGAGGTGCGGCGGTCTCACACAGAAGACGCTCACCAAGCTGCTCCTGGAACTGCAGGAAGGCAAGTGTTCCCGGGGCTTCTTGTGAAATACGTATCACAGGTAGCGGTCTGAATAACGCCGGGCTCACGCAGCCGTAGAAGTAATCCGCTTGTGAGCCTGGCTGTGACCCTGCGTACGGCCGCGTAATGTACTGCGCATAACTGCCTACTCACACAGGTGGTCATTCGCAGTACAATTTTTTTTTTTTGTTTGTATTTCCCGCACCGTTGCTTAGCGATGACGCGGGTACCCGCAGCCCGTACACAGCGAAGTTGCGTATGGGCAGTGGGTGTATCCACGACCATGGAGCACAATAGGCTCTATGCTGCGGATCGCCGCGGTAAAATAGAACCTGCTGCGTTCTCTATTCTGCGAGTGGATTACGCAATTCCAACCCACTAATGTGAGCGGAATTGTGTAATCCAATGCGATTGATCTGTGTATTACCGCGGATCAGACGCATGCGGAATCCGTAATTCCTATCCGGTCTTGTGAGACCGACCTAAGGTAGATCGCTACCTTTTTATCACATGACCGGGGAGCGCTC
The DNA here is from genome assembly GCF_035609145.1 of Eleutherodactylus coqui. Lineage (NCBI taxonomy): Eukaryota > Metazoa > Chordata > Amphibia > Anura > Eleutherodactylidae > Eleutherodactylus > Eleutherodactylus coqui. The sequence goes on along the minus strand of NC_089839.1, from coordinate 268,340,393 downwards.
AACGAGGCCACCCATCACTGCTCCAGGCTCCAGGCAAGGAGATTTTAAGTTTCCTGGCTCCCCGACTCCTGCACGTGTCCGGTATTTTACCGGCGGTCGCATGTGCAGAATCCGAGTAAGTTTACGGATGAGGATCGCAAATACGGAGGCCTCCGGTAAAAAGTTTCATCTCATCTCACCGATCGCATCAGTGAGGGGAGATGAAACTAACTTTTTTAAAAAATTTTTTACGTGACCGCCATTATCAATTGGATAACAGCGAACAAGTGATCAGGAACCGCTCACCGCGGCCCCCCGTGAAATCTCCAGGCTCTTGGCTAAGTTTTGTAGTCAAGAGCAGGGAGATTTTAAGTTATTCTGGCAATCCACGGCTTTTGCACATGCGTCTGCCGCTTTGGTGACGGCCGCGTGCACAGAAGCTGTGGTAAGGTCCGCGGATAAATCTGAGGGCCTTAGGTACGTAATATCCGTGAGGGGAGATGAAATGTAAGCGTTTTAAACTTTACTTTTTACTTTTTAAACTTTAAAAAAAAAATCTTTTTACACTTTTTTTTACTTTAAATGATCACTGTTATCCATTGGATAACAGTGATCATCTCTGCAGTGACATTCCTCTGCTCCTGGCTACACATGGCAGCCAGGAGCAGAGGGATTTTAAATTCTCTGGGTCCTGAGCCCCTCTGTGCACGCGCCCGATGTCAATCATCGGGCGCACATGCGCAGAAGGGGACTCCGGTCCCGGAAGACCGGGACACCGCTGAGGACCGGGGGTGAGTATTTTCACCTCCCCTCATGGATTCGATCCATGAGGGGAGGTGAAATTAAGCTTATTTTTAATTTTTTAAAACTTTTTCGCGATCGCCGCTATCCCCGGGGTTCCCATTCTTCTGCGCGTGACGTCATTCGTCTGGCGCGCATGCGCAGAAGAGCCGCGCCGGGTCCCGGAGAACCCATTCATCGTGGCAGACATTGGGGAAGCCGGATGAGTATTTTCAGCTGCCCTGATGGATTCGATCCATCAGGGCAGCTGAATCTTTAACTTTTTAAACTTTTTTTTACACTTTATTGCGATCGGCGCTATCCATTGGATAGCGCCGATCGCAATGCCTGAGGGGACTGCCCGCAGCCCAGGATGACAGTTCCATGCTGTCAGCTACCTGCGGGCACCGACAGCATGGAGCTGTCACGTCCATAGCCCACGGGGCTTTATTCTCTGCAGGACGCATGTTTTTACGTCCTCAGAGAATAAAGCCCACTTGGGCAGGACGTAAAAAGGCTATGGGCTGGTCGTTAAGGGGTTTATATCCATACTTTGATATGCAGAGAGAAATCTTGCCATAGGAAACCATGGCTTTCTTTTCGATGCGATTTCTTGAAGCACCTACTCAGCGTCAAAACGACCCTCATGTGAAAGAGCCCTAAGACCCAACAACGTGTTTGAACACAATCCCCGTTCCTCCTGCTGAAGCCATGTTGGATATGGTCACTACGACATCTGCTGCACAACAATTAGTTTTAAAAAACATAAAATTACACAAGTAGAAAAAAAGAATCCCATTTATTTGAAAATCTCCCTTTTCAACATATATTACAATATGCAGACTAAACATCTTGGTTTATCTCATAGTTAGTAATAATAATCTTTATTCATATAGCACCAACATATTCCGCAGCGCTTACAATACAGGGGAAATAACACAAGACAACGGTTACATGTAGTAATCAATTGATGGAAACAGTAGGGGTGAGGGTCCTGCTCCAACAAGCTTACATACTACATATAATGGGGTGATAAGAAGGTAACGGGGCTGGAGATGTGCACAGTATGGCGAGGTGGTGAGTGAGGGATGCTATACACACAGACAATGGTCAGGCCATATAGCGGCGGAATCGGGATGACTGCAGGTGCTGGTTGATTACGGCTAACAGGGTTTGCAGTCTGTGGGACAGGGAGTATGTTATCAGGTGGAGTACAGAGGGGTTTAGTTTAGGGGATATGGTATGCCTCCCTGAAGAGGTGCGTTTTTAGAGCATGCCTGTAATTATATGTGTCAGGGATTGCCCGGACAGTCTTGGGTAGCGTGTTTCAGAGGACTGGTGCAGCTCTGGAGAATTCTGGGAGGCAGGAATGAGAGGTTGAAATTAAAGTAGTGCTTAATCTGATTCTGTTAGCAGAGCGGAGGGCCCAGGCTGGGTGGGTGGATTAAAATGAAGGATGCAATGCTATAGAGAGCTTGATGGATGAAGGTGGTGAGTTTTAATTGGATTCTGTATTTAACGGGCAGCTAGTGCAGTGACTGGCACAGGGCAGAGGCATCTGAGTAGCGGCTGGACAGGAAGATGAGCTGGCTGTCGTATTTAGGATGGATTAGAGAAGGAAGAGTCTGTCCACACGGGGAAGAACTGCAGTGGAATTTCTGCAAGACATTCTGCGGGCATTTTTAAACCTGAGACTAAGCAGCAAAGTGGATGAGATTTGAAAAATCTTGTTCAGCTGCTGCTGACAGTCCGCTGTGGATAGGCTGCGCAGAAACTGACTTACCCCTCTCCAATCCACTGTCTGACGTCTAAAGGCATTATGATTTAAGGCTGTACAGCTTCGATGTTGGAAGACATCTGCCGGGGTTCTCTTACTGTATTTTGCCAACCTCTCTGCTGTCGGAGCCTATCCAACGTGTCACCTCATGCAGTACTGGCTTTAGCCAGCATATAGCGCCGTTGTATAACGGCAGAAAAAAAGTAAGCCCCCTAGGAAAACCAGGATATAAATTGGATTTGAAAGGGTTAAATCTGCGCCATGCCAATTGTATCGCTGTTTCCGCGGCGGGCTCTCTTTTCTCTATGGGGAGAGATTTCCACAGCGCAATACAGGCAGAAAAGTCGATGTAAACCCACGCAGCCTTTCCACAGCAGAAATCGCGTGGACATTCTGCAAGATTTCCATCCCGTGGTAACTGAGCGTTATTCTGTTCTGACCTGTGCGTATAAGGCCAGATTCACAGGAGCGTATGCGTATTTGTGGAACGATTGATGCTTTTTTTGCACACGTAGTGGCGTATTATACTGAACTTTTCCGCGTGCATGGCACATGCATTTGCACGCACCAAAATAATATGCACCAATTGAAATGGCTAATTAGTCTAATGAGTTCCAGATGTGTTCTTTTTCATGCATCTGCCAGCGTAGTTAGCACACATTTGCGCATCCCTATTTACTCCTATGGGGGCATTTGGTGTGCAAATGTGCAGGAAAATGAGGCAGGCTGTGCGTTTTTTTTTTCTTTGCATGTGAATGAAGTCAGTGGGTTCCATTCACTGCGTGTTGAGCATGCCAATTATGTGTGCAAAAACACTCATGTGATTTTGAAGACTAATGGGAGCCGTACCTGCAATTACCAGCACCGGCCAACACACACGGGTTGGAGCCATCTGCTTCCGCTCTGTACCGTGTGTGGTGGCACTGCCAGCAGGCACCCAAACAGCTGATCAGCCGGAGCCCCCGAGCGGCAGACCAACTATTGATGGCTTATTTTGACCAGGAATCGGCTGCATGTCTACAGCTGTTTAGTAGCTACATCGCTCCCCCTCACCTGGGAATACATAGCGCCCCCCAGTGGCTGCAGGGCTTGGTCATAGGCTTCACCCGACAATCGCTATGTGCGCTGCAGTGATGGGCGCTGATTGTGAGGTGAGAGGAGCATCTGGCTGAAAGCAGCGGATTTTGAATCAAAACCCACACCGGAGCGGCGGATTTGACTGCTTTCGCTGCAGAATTTTCTGATTTTCTGATTACACAAAAACCACCATATTTCCGCCACGTGTAAACATTTCCGTAGAGCGAGCTGTTAGAATGACTGTTTGGGCGCTCATCTACAAAGCGATCGTTGTTCAGTGGTTGTTCCATTGGGGGAGGGGAGAGACCGGGCAACGTCCATCGCAAGTCGTTCATAAACGACCGACTGTGACTTTATATCAGAGGACTTCTGATCAACCAGCGACTATCTTTAAGGTGAGCTGAAAGAGACCGACTATCGCCGTCACCCTGCTGGCGGCTGTAATTATACAGAACGGTCGGTGGCATTCGCTCTTACAAGTGGTGATCTGGCAGATCGTTGTGAAGCCCCCCGCAGTCTAGAGACAATGGAGCGTCTTCTTACTACAATCACACGGCCGTAAGTGGCAGATCCGTGCCATAGTTTACCTACGAGGATCTGACACTATAATCTGTGGCTCAGACTCAGGTGGTCGCCACCGCGCTGTAATCAGTCTGTGACCCCTGACCTCTCCTCCCGGCGTCTATGTTCCTGCAGGCATACACTGACCTGTACGCACCAGCGAGAGGAGAGGTCAGGGGTCACAGACTGATTACAGCGCAGCGGCCATCTGGCTGAAGCTGCGGAGGATTAACCCTTTCCAATCAAATTTGTATCCTGGTTTTCCTAGAGGGCTTACTCCTTTTCTGCCGTTATACAACGGCGCTATATGTTGGCTAAAGCCAGTACTGCATGAGGTGACACGAATAGGCTTGGACAGCAGAGAGGCTGGCTATATACAGTAAGAGAACCCTGAAAGACGTCGTCCAACATCGGAGCTGTACAGCCTTAAATCATAATGCCTTTAGCTGTCAGACAGTGAATTGGAGAGGGTTAATGCACTGCTGGATGCCCAGTACAGGGGTCACTATTACTACTGGGGCCACTATGTGGGTCACTAATCATACTAGGCTACTTTGGGGTAAACTATTACTACTAGGGTCACTATTAATACTGAGGACACTATCAGAGCACCTATGACTACTGTTACCTAGGGTCACTATTACTTTTTGGGCCACTAAAGGGACCACTACTGGGGGCACTATTAATATTGGGGCCACTATGAGGGTCACTAATAATACTATGGCAACAATGGGTGTCACTATTATTACTAGGTCCCTTTGGGCTACAGTATTACTACTGGGGCCACTTTGGGTGTCACTATGACTACTGGGACCACTATTCCAATCACTATGACTACTGGAGCCATTAAGGGGGTCACTATTACTATTAAGGCCACTAAAGGGAAGACTCCTGGGGACACTATCAGTCCAGCCTCACGCTGGCATATTTGCCAATACAATTGGCAGAGAATAGGACCCATTGTTTTCTTTGGGTTCATTCTCATTTTCGGTTTTTGCGCCATAATAAATGCAGCAAGCTCTATTTTAGTGCACATTTGCGCACCAAAGGCCCCCATAGGAGTCTATGCGCACACATGTACACACGGGAATGCACATACCTGCGAACACCGGCACCTGGTTTGGCTTAACCCCTTAGTGACGGCCCAATAGTGTTTTTACGCCCTGCTGTTGCAGGACGTGTATGGAGGGAGATAGCGCTGCTATCTCCCTGCATACAGTGCGGGCGTCAGCTGTTTATTATAGCTGACAGTCACGGGCAATCGACTGTATGTCCGATCGCGGCTATTAAACCTTAAAATTGATTGGGGGAGCCTTGTAGGTGTTATGGCAGCCAGGGGCCTTCTGAAAGGCCCCAGGGCTGCCTTAGCAGACTGCCTATCATGCCATCCCCGTGCCTGTCAAAAAGCAGTATGCGGTAATGCTATAGCATTTCGTCATACTGCAGGAGCGATCAAAGCGTCGCTGGTTGTGGTCCTCTAGGAGGACTAAAAGAAAGTGTAAAAATAAGAGCAAAACAGTTTTACTAATTATTAAAAAAAAAGTTATAAAAGTTCAAAAAAAAAAACCCTTTGCCTCAACTGCAATAAAAAAATCAAAATACTAAAAAAACAAAAATACGTGTTTGGTATTGCTGCGTCTGTAAAAGTCTGATCTATCAAAGTAATGCATTATTTACCCCCCATGGTGAACGTGGTCCGAAAAAAAAATAAAGAACGCCAGAAATGCACTTTTTTTGTCACCCTATTTCCAAGGAAAAAATGTAATAAAAAGCGATAAAGTCAATTGTACGCAACAATGGTAGCAACGGAAACGACAGGACGTACCTCACAAAATGAGCCCTCACTCAACTATGGCGACAGAAAAATAAAAAAGTTATTGTGCGCAGAAAATGGACACAGAAAATAATTAAAAAATATATATATCTTAAAAAAAATACAAGTAGTACAGCAAAAAAAAACTATATAAGGGTGCATTCCCACGAACGTATATCGGCTCTGTTTTCACGCCGAGCTGATATACGTTGTCCTCGTGTGCAGGAGGGGGAGGAGGGAAGAGCCAGGAGCAGGAACTGAGCTCCCGCCCCCTCTCTGCCTCCTCTCCGCCCCTCTGCACTATTTGCAATGGGGAGAGGTGGGGTGGGGCGGGGCTAAGTTCCGAGAATTAGCCCCGCCTCTCCCCATTGCAAATCGTGCAGAGGGGCGGAGAGGAGGCAGAGAGGGGGCTGGAACTCAGAGCACTGCTCCTCGCTCTTCCATCCTCCCCCCTGAACACGAGGACAACGTATATCGGCTTGGCGTGAAAACCGAGCCGATATATGTTCGTGGGAATGCACCCCAAGTTTGGTATTGTAGTAATCGCGCTGACCCATAGAATAAAGTTATCATCTCATTTTTGTTGCAGTTTGTGCGCCGTAGAAACAGGGCGCACCGAAAAGATGGCGGAATGTCGTTTTTTTTTCTATTTCTCGCCACTTAGAATTTTTAAAGTTTTTGTCAGTACATTATATGGTACAATAAATAGCACCATTGAAAACTACATCTCGTCCCGCAAAAAACAAGCCCTCATACAGCGACGTCGATGGATAAATAAAGGAGCTACGATTTTTTAAAAGGGAGGAGGAAAAAACGAAAATGAAAGAAAAGGAAAATGGAAAAAAGCAAAAATGCTCCGTCACTAAGGGGTTAACAGCCATTTAAATCAGGGAGAGGCGATTCCCCCACTCATGTGAACTAGCGGCGCTGGTGCAAAAATGCACGGTATTTGTACAGGCACGCAAAATACATTTCTTCATGGCGCAAAAACGCATGTGTTTTTGCGCTTTCCCCCCTGTGAGGCCGCCCTTACTCTGATCACTTCACACCAGTCTCAGTGCCTCATAAATGTGTCGCCATCTTCTGTATTGGCGCTTTCAACGCTGCAAAATGTGTGTTTTGGGGGTTATTTTTGCAGCGGGGCCCATATCACACTTTTCCTCAGGCAGCATGAAGACTTGGGGGCTGCTGGTTAGATGTGACATCATTAGCATGAGATGATGTGACATCCAGGTGACATCACTGCAGCTGGGCGGCGCTGTACTCCACCTGCCCGCAGACTCCCGCTTCTGCCCCCTCCTCCTCCTGCAGACAGTGGGGGGGCGCTCTGGCCCTGACATGATGGCTCTCAGATCACATCATCATCCGCGCCGCAGATTCCAGCACACAACTTATGGACGCTTCCTCTCTCCTTCCGGGGACGCCGGGGAGTCTCCATGACGACGCTCTGCCCGGTTGCCATGGTTCCAGCACAACAAGCAGCTCAGCAGCAGGATGACGTCACAGCGCACGCCAGAGGGAACCTCGCTGGTTGCATATTAGCATCTTCTGCTTAGCTTAAGCAGCGCTGCTGATTAGAGCCACCTGATTGGCTCTTCGGCACCACGTGACTACACAGCGTGCACGCGCATTGCCTTCAGCAGCCGTGCACTACACACTACAGTTAAGCAGATGTGCACTACACACTACACATAAGCAGCACGGAACCCTAAAATTAACCCTACACCTAACCCTAAACCCTAACCCCGTGCTGCTTAAAGGGGTTGTCCCGTGAAAGGAAGTGGGTCTATACACTTCTGTATGGCCATATTAATGCACTTTGTAATGTACATTGTGCATTAATTATGAGCCATACAGAAGTTATCAGAAGTTATTCACTTACCTGTTCCGTTGCTAGCGTCCTCGTCTCCATGGTGCCGTCTAATTTTCAGCGTCTAATCGCCGGATTAGACGCGCTTGCGCAGTCCGGTCTTCTTCTCTTCTGAATGGGGCCGCTCGTGCCGGAGAGCGGCTCCGTGTAGCTCCGCCCCGTCACGTGCCGATTCCAGCCAATCAGGAGGCTGGAATCGGCAATGGACCGCACAGAAGCCCTGCGGTCTACCGAGGGAGAAGATCCCGGCGGCCATCTTCACCAGGTAAGTAAGAAGTCACCGGAGCGCGGGGATTCAGGTAAGCACTGTCCGGTTTTCTTTTTTAACCAGTGCATCGGGTTTGTCTCGCGCCGAACGGGGGGCTGTTGACAAAAAAAAACCCCGTTTCGGCGCGGGACAACCCATTTAAGTGTAGTGTGCCTTCCGGGGATGCCGAGGAGTCTCCATGACCACGCTCCGCCCGCTTGCCATGGTTCCAGCACAGCAAGCAGCTCAGCAGCAGGATGACGTCACAGCGTACGTCAGAGGGAACCTTGCTGGTCTCTGCTACAGCCCCGTTACTGATACTCCATGAGGTAAAACCTGCGGCGTCCAGCAGGGGGAGAGCTCTGCAGGAGTCTTATACAACAGCGCCACCTGGTGCCAGAAACAGGACAGTCACTGTACTTCTTATAGCTCATACAGCACACCCTGCTGGTCGCTACAGTGTAGTGTCTGGATGTAAGATGTTTTAAACAAATGATTGCTGGCAATATTAAGATTGTGGCATAAAAAACCCCTAAAGATACATTATTAGTCAGATTTCTGAAATTTGTCTAAAATAAAAACTGCCCATAGCAACCAATCACAGAGCAGCTTTCATTTTGTAAGAGCATGACAAGAATTGAAAGCTGAGCTGTGATTGGTTGCTTTGGGCAACAAAGACAGTTTTTGTTTTAGTCAGTTTTATAAATCCTCCCTCTGCTGGTTGTAATAACTGGATACTGATAGCGGGCTCACGGCGTACCTTTATATATAAAACGCAGAATCTGCTTGTGTCAGATACAAATCCACAGTTCTGGTCTGATTTGAGTGATATTTTGCATGAACGTTCTGCAGCACCAGCGGCGAATACTGGCGGAATTAAAAATCGAAAACTCGCCCACGTCCCCTGTAATTTTTGTTGCCAATAACAACCAATCACAGCTCGGCTTTCAATTCTTGTACTGCTGGGGTAAAATGAAAGCTGTGCTGCGATTGGTTGCTATGGGCAACACAGATTTTCTTTCGGTCAGCTTCCATAACAGTGCGGGGCTCATTTTTGTGGCCACTTTGTATATTCCGGGACTGATATTCATAAAATCGCTGTGTATCGCAGGGTGTATCTCCTAGTCCGTTATAGCAGGATCTGTATTTTTTTCTTTTCCGGTTCGCACATCATGGATATCCCCGACAACGTAGAGTACCATATAAGTGAATGGGGTTTACAGCAGAAGCACTCTGTAGCGGGAGTAAGGGCTCCTGCAGACGAGCGTAGGCATATATACGTCTGATAGAGCGTGACGTGATTGCGCTGTGAAGGGAGCGCTATCATGTGGCAGCTCTGTTTACTGTAGTTTTTGCGCTGTAGGGATGTTTGTATCGGGCGGGACACATTCGCACCGGCTGAGCAGCCTAATTAGTCCCCGACGTTATAAATTAATACAGAGAAATCGCGCAGTTCAGTGCACAATTTTTGCAAATCCCCCCATAGACTACTATGGTGCCCCGAGTGCGCAAATGCGAACAATAATAGAGCACGTTGCGTATATTTTCACGTTGGTGAAAATCTAGTGCAAAAACACTGAATGTAAAGGAACCCATCGAAATGAATGGGTTCTGTTGTCTGCGGCTTGCCTGTGCGGGATATCCCCCCCCCCCCATTAGCTAAATCCATAGCACCAGACATTAAGGGCTTCCACACACTTGCGATTGCATTTTTTGTTAACGCATTTTTAACATTAGAAAGTCCCTTTGACAATCGCATTAACAAAAAACGCAAATGCAAGTGTGTGGGAGCCCTAGAACTAATAACCAGAGGAGGGAGTATTAAGTGGTGAGGCCATACCCACCAAGCTCCCCCCTCTTAAACCAATTTAAAACTGACTCCAAGGACGCCCACCCCCACCCATCACAGCCAGCATGGCTTAACCTAAGCCTGCGCCACACCCACCAGTGCCCTTTCGATACCCTCTTGAACTTCCAGGGTCCACATGTCAATCCCGATTTCGTTGAGGTGTACCCCATCAGACCACCAATAATTCCCTACCCCTTTCTCTAAGTCGACGTGCCTAATCCAATATGCAGATGTCCGGCAGCACTCAAAGATGGATCCTAAAATAGGGTGAGGTCTAATTATGCACAGTCACCAAAAAGTGGGATCGTGGACCTGCCATCCCCAAGAACAGTCCATAATAATAAGCAGAGATGGCGGCAGCATCCAGGGTGTAGAGTAAAATCCAAGCTACTTTATTGCTCCATGTCCATAAAAAGGCAACATTTCGACTAAATGCCTTTATCAAGCCTAAACATTGCTGGTACATACCGTCTTATATACAGATAAATTACACATAATACATCCAATCAACTTAAACACCCCACCCACCAGTGTATTATAGTTCATTACACCTGGGAACACTAACGTGTAGCGGGTGGATGACGTCCTCACGAACAGAATCTCCATGTCTACAGTCTGAAAGTAGCGTGCCCAGAGAGAACTGCGCAAGCGCGGGCTCAAGCCAGCGTACTCACAGCGCTGCAAGAACCACACAAACGCGGAAGTAGAGGAGTATCGCGAAAATGCCTGGGGCCGGCAAATCAGCGTCACCATCAGATCTTCCCACAACTAAGATGACCACCACAACCTTCACTGCGCATGCGTCAAGACGCCAATCAGGTCAGCGAAAAACTAATGAGACGGCATAGGAATATTAGCAACAGCTCATGCCACACGTCAGATAGCTGGCTTGTCCTCTAGTGCGCATGCGTCACAGCGTTGGGAGGTATTCTAATAGTGTCCGTATCTATGCAGGCCTTTATAGCGAATGTCACATACAGTGTTCGGTCATCCAATATAGCCTCTAAGCTTCACACACACACACATATATATACGCACTAAGAGTAAGGCCCCTCATCATCAAATTTACCAAAGATAATTTCATAAAAAGCATCTGGGCAATATGTTTTTCAATATGGGCAAGTAAAATTATATATCCTTAATCTAACTATAATAATAAGTGTCATCCAAATAGTGATCACCGTGGTGATAAGCAGACACAATTCTGCTGATTAAATAAGGGCCCAATAATAAAGCCCCTAGCTAAGCTCAATGATCTCTCAGCAGTTACTCCCCACAATGTGTCAAACAATATTCCAGAAAAAATCAAATCAACTGCACAACCCATATATTTATTAGAATCCACATTTATTAAGTACAAAAAGGAACACGAACAGTATATTACAGATAGATAGTCACCATCCGAGAAGTACAGTTAATGGTCTCCCTTGGAGCCAGCTCCTACGCGTTAGGAGGATCGCCCATGATTAATATGTCGATGTTCAACTGCAATTAGAGATGAGCGAACATACTCGTCCGAGCTTGATATTCGTGCGAATATTAGGGTGTTCGGGATGCTCGTTACTCTTAACGAGTACCACGCGGTGTTCGGGTTACTTTCACTTTCATCTCTGAGACGTTAGCGCGCTTTCCTGGCCAATTGAAAAACAGGGAAGGCATTACAACTTCCCCCTGTGACGTTCAAGCCCTATACCACCCCCCTGCTGTGAGTGGCTGGGGAGATCAGATGTCACCCGAGTATAAAAGTCGGCCCCTCCCGCGGCTCGCCTCAGATGCCTTGTGAGTTAGCTGAGGGACAGTGCTGCTGGTGCCGGAGCTGCTGTAGGGAGAGTGTTAGTAGTGAGTGTAGGCTTCAAGAACCCCAACGGTCCTTCTTAGGGCCACATCTACCTGTGTGCAGGCTACTGTTAGCAGTGGATATTTTTTTTTTCTCTCAAAATCGGCTGTGCAGAGCATTGCACCATGCATTAGGGACAGAAGTGGTGGTTAGGCAGGGAGAGTGTTAGGAGTGAGTGTAGGATTCAAGAACCCCAACGGTCCTTTCTAGGGCCACATTTAACCGTGTGGAGTACTGTGCAGGCTGCTGTTAGCTGTGTTGCATTTTTTTTTCTTCTCAAAATCGGCTGTGCAGAGCATTGCACCCTGCATTGATACTACAGGGACAGAATTGTGTAGGCAGGGCCAGAAAACATATATTATTGATTGAATATAGTCAGTGGGCCTTTTCTTTAAAAAAAAAGGGAAAAAAGTATATTTGGCCTGCCTTTGTCAGTCCTCAGGGCTCTGGGTACGTGTGTGCTGCGCGGAGAACGTAAAAAAATCAGACGCAGCCAGCTACGTTTTACAGCAGGCTTGCGCCACTTTCTTTCCTGCCTGTGAAATTCCTTGCTCTGCTCTAGTTAATAACTCTGCAACACTAAAGTTCTGTGACACATTTGCAGGGGCACAACACAGTTATTATTCATTGAATAGACGCAGTGGGCCTTTCCTTTTAAAAAAAGTGAAAAAATTATATTTGGCCTGCCTCTGTCAGTCCTAAGGGCTCTGGGTACGTGTGTGCTGCGTGGAGAACGTAAAAATAATCAGACGCAGCCAGCTATGGTTGACTGCAGGCTTGCGCCAATTTCTTTCCTGCCTGGGAAATACCTGCTCTGCCATAGTTAATAACTCTGCAACACTAAAGTTCTGTGACACATTTGCAGGGGCACAACACAGTTATTATTCATTGAATAGACGCAGTGGGCCTTTCGTTTTAAAAAAAAGTGAAAAAAGTATATTTGGCCTGCCTCTGACACTCCTCAGGGCTCTGGGTACGTGTGTGCTGCGCGGAGAACGTAAAAAAATCAGACGCAGCCAGCTACGTTTTACAGCAGGCTTGCACCACTTTCTTTCCTGCCTGTGAAATTCCTTGCTCTGCTCTAGTTAATAACTCTGCAACCCTGCAGTTCTGTGACACATTTGCAGGGCCAGAAGACATATATTATTGATTGAATATACGCAGTGGGCCTTTTCTTTACCAAAAAAAGGGAAACATTCAATTTGGCCTGCCTCTGACAGTCCTCAGCGTTCTGGGTACGTGTGTGGTGGGTGCAGAACGTAAACAGAAATCATACGCAGCCAGCTACATTTAGCAGCAGGCTTGCACCAATTTCTTTCCTGCCTGGGAAATCAAATCACTGGTAATACACCATGCTGAGGGGTAGGGGTAGGCCTATAGGACGTGGACGCGGGCGAGGACGTGGAGGCCCAAGTCAGGGTATGGGCACAGGCCGAGCCAGTGCGGTGGCCAGGGGTAGAGGCAGGGCCAGACCGAATAATCCACCAACTGTTTCCCAAAGCACCCCCTCGCGCCATGCCACCCTGCAGAGGTCAAGGTGCTCTACGGTGTGGCAGTTTTTCACAGAGACGCCTGACGACCGACGAACAGTGGTGTGCAACATTTGTCGCGCCAAGATCAGCTGGGGAGGCACCACCAACAGCATGCGCAGGCATATGATGGCCAAGCACCCCACAAGGTGGGACGATGCCCGTTCACCGCCTCCGGTTTGCACCACTGCCTCTCCCCCTGTGCCCCAACCTGCCACTGAGATCCAACCCCCCTCTGAGGACACAGGCACTACCGTCTCCTGGCCTGCACCCACACCCTCACCTCCGCTGTCCTCGGCCCCATCCAGCAATGTCTCTCAGCGTAGCGTCCAGACGTCGCTAGCGCCACAGTTTGAGCGCAAGTGCAAGTACGACGCCACGCACCCGCACGCTCAAGCGTTAAACGTGCACATTGCAAAATTGATCAGCCTAGAGATGCTGCCGTATAGGCTTGTGGAAACGGAGGCTTTCAAAAGCATGATGGCGGCGGCGGCCCCGCGCTACTCGGTTCCCAGTCGCCACTACTTTTCCCGATGTGCCGTCCCAGGCCTGCACGACCACGTCTCCCGCAACATTGTACGCGCCCTCACCAACGCGGTTACTGCCAAGGTCCACTTTACAACAGACACGTGGACAAGCACAGGCGGGCAGGGCCACTATATCTCCCTGACGGCACATTGGGTGAATTTAGTGGAGGCTGGGACAGAGTCAGAGCCTGGGACCGCTCACGTCCTACCCACCCCCCGAATTACGTGCCCCAGCTCGGTGGTGGTATCTGCGGGGGTGTATGCTTCCTCCACTAAACCACCCTCCTCCTCCTCCTACGCAACCTCTGTCTCGCAATCAAGATGTGTCAGCAGCAGCACGTCGCCAGCAGTCGGTGTCACGCGGCGTGGCAGCACAGCGGTGGACAAGCGTCAGCAGGCCGTGCTGAAACTACTCAGCTTAGGAGATAAGAGGCACACGGCCCACGAACTACTGCAGGGTCTGACAGAGCAGACCGACCGCTGGCTTGCGCCGCTGAGCCTCCAACCGGGCATGGTCATGTGTGACAACGGCCGTAAGCTGGTGGCAGCTCTGCAGCTCGGCAGCCTCACGCACGTGCCATGCCTGTGTTTAATTTGGTGGTTCAGCGCTTTCTGAAAAGCTACCCCCACTTGTCATACCTGCTCGGAAAGGTGCGCCAGCTCTGCGCACATTTTCGCAAATCACACACGCACGCTGCCACCCTGCGGACCCTGCAACATCGGTTTAATCTGCCAGTGCACCGACTGCTGTGCGACGTGCCCACACAGTGGAACTCTACGCTCCACATGTTGGCCAGACTCTATGAGCAGCGTAGAGCTATAGTGGAATACCAACTCCAACTTGCGCAGCGCAGTGGGAGTCAGCCTCCTCAATTATTTACAGAAGAGTGGGCCTGGTTGGCAGCCATCTGCCAGGTCCTTGGAAAATTTGAGGAGTCTACCCAGATGGTGAGCGGCGATGCTGCAATCATTAACGTCACCATTCCTCTGCTATGCATCTTGAGAAGTTCCCTGCAAAGCATAAAGGCAGACGCTTTGCGCTCGGAAACAGAGCCGGGGGAAGACAGTATGTCGCTGGATAGTCAGAGCACCCGCCTGTCTATATCTCAGCTCGTTCAGGAGGAGGAGGAGGAGGAGGAGGAGCATGAGGAGGATGAGGAGGGGGAAGAGACAGCTTGGCCCACTGCTGACGGTACCCATGCTGCTTGCCTGTCATCCTTTCAGCGTGTATGGCCTGAGGAGGAGGAGGAGGAGGAGGAGGATCCTGAAAGTGATCTTCCTAGTGAAGACAGCCATGTGTTGCGTACAGGTACCCTGGCACACATGGCTGACTTCATGTTAGGATGCCTTTCTCGTGACCCTCGTGTTACACGCATTCTGGCCACTACGGATTACTGGGTGTACACACTGCTCGATCCACGGTATAAGGAGAGCCTTTGCACTCTCATTCCCGAAGAGGAAAGGGGTTCGAGAATGATGCTATACCATAGGGCGCTGGTGGACAAACTGATGGTAAACTTCCCATCCGACAGCGCTAGTGGCAGAAGGCGCAGTTCCGAGGGCCAGGTAGCAGGGGAGGCGCAGAGATCAGGCAGCATGTACAGCGCAGGCAGGGGAACATTCTCCAAGGCCTTTGCCAGCTTTATGGCTCCCCAGCAAGACTGTGTCACCGCTCCCCAGTCAAGGCTGAGTTGGCGGGAGCACTGTAAAAGGATGGTGAGGGAGTACGTAGCCGATTGCAGCACCGTCCTCGGTGACGCCTCTGCCCCCTACAACTACTGGGTGTTGAAGCTGGACACGTGGCCTGAACTCGCGCTGTATGCCCTGGAGTTGCTTGCTTGTCCTGCGGCTAGCGTTTTGTCAGAGAGTGTGTTTAGTGTGGCTGGGGGAATCATCACGGATAAGCGTACCCACCTGTCAACCGACAGTGCCGACAGGCTTACACTCATCAAGATGAACAAAGCCTGGATTTCCCCAGACTTCTCTTCTCCACCAGCGGACAGCAGCGATACCTAAGCAATACGTAGGCTGCACCCGCGGATGGAAGCATCGTTCTCTCTCACCATCCAAAACGGGGACATTTCTGCTTCATCAATCTGTGTATAATATTCCTCCTCCTCCTCCTCCTGCTCCTCCTCCTGAAACCTCACGTAATGACGCCGAACGGGCAATTTTTGTTAGGGCCACAAGGCTCACTCATATAATTTTTCTTAAAAATGTGTATACGTTTCAATGCTCTTAAAAGCGTTGAAACTTTAACTTGAACCAATTTTTCGTTAAACTGGGCTGCCTCCAGGCCTAGTTACCACTTAAGCCACATGACCCAAAGCGATTAATGGGTTTCACCTGCCCTCTTGGTTGGCCATGGCCAATTTTTATGATGTACATTAGTACTGTTGATACAGCAATTTTTGTGGGCCCTCGCCTACAGTGTAATCAAATGAATTTTTAGCCCACCTGCATTACAGCTGACGTTACATCCGCTGTGTTGGGCAATGCAATGGGATATTTTTATGTACCGCCGGTGGCTTCCTGGCACCCACCCATGCTGTAGGTCCACAGAGAATTATAAATGCATCTGTTTCCACTTCTAAAGAACCCCAGTCTGACTGGGGCATGCAGTGTGGGCCGAAGCCCACCTGCATTAAGCACGACATTACTACCTCAGCTGTGTTGGGCAATGCAATGGGATATTTTTATGTACCGCCGGTGGGTTCCAGGGAGCCACCCATGCTGTGGGTCCACAGGGACATGTAAATGCATCTGTTTCCACTTCTAAAGAACCCCAGTCTGACTGGGGCATGCAGTGTGGGCCGAAGCCCACCTGCATTAAGCACGACATTACTACCTCAGCTGTGTTGGGCAATGCAGTGAGATATTTTTATGTACCGCCGGTGGGTTCCTGGCACCCACCCATGCTGTGGTTCCACAGGGACTTGTAAATGCATCAGTTTCCACTTCTAAAGAACCCCAGTCTGACTGGGGCATGCAGTGTGGGCCGAAGCCCACCTGCATTAAGCATGACATTACTACCTCAGCTGTGTTGGGCAATGCAATGGGATATTTTTATGTACCGCCGGTGGGTTCCAGGGAGCCACCCATGCTGTCGGTCCACAGGGACTTCACAATAGGGAGTTGTACCTGCCTGTGTCTATGAATTAAAAACCGCGGTCTGACTGGGGCATGCAGACACCTTGACAGAATGAATAGTGTGTGGCACATAGGTTCCCCATTGCTATGCCCACGTGTGCAGCTCCTGATGGCGGTGGCACAGGATTATATTTCTCATTGCTTCTGTACAGCATTGTGGGCTATCGCCCCGCCCCTTTTAAAGAGGGTCGCTGCCTTGCCATGCCAACCCTCTGCAGTGTGTGCCTGCGGTTCCTCCTCATAGCAGACGCACTTATAAATAGACATGAGTGTGGCGTGGCATGAGGGCAGCTGAAGGCTGCGCAGGGGCAGTTTGGTGTGCGCTGTGGACACTGCGTCGTGCAGGGGGTGGGGGGGGTGGGGGTTGGTCAGCATGTAACCCAGGAGAAGTGGCAGCGGAGTGTCATGCAGGCAGTGATTGTGCTTTGTTGGAGGTAGTGTGGTGCTTAGCTAAGGTATGCATTGCTAATGAGGGCTTTTCAGAAGTAAAAGTTGTTGGGAGGGGGGGGGGCACTCTTGCCGGTATTGTGGCTTAATAGTGGGACCTGTGAACTTGAGATGCAGCCCAACATGTAGCCCCTCGCCTGCCCTATCCGTTGCTGTGTCGTTCCCATCACTTTCTTGAATTGCCCAGATTTTCACACATGAAAACCTTAGCAAGCATCGGCGAAATACAAAAATGCTCGGGTCGCCCATTGACTTCAATGGGGTTCGTTACTCGAAACGAACCCTCGAGCATCGCGATAATTTCGTCCCGAGTAACAAGCACCCGAGCATTTTGGTGCTCGCTCATCTCTAACTGAAATCCATGGCTGATAAGTTTAGATCAAGAGGTTATCCTGAAGCCCTCGTCTCAACAGCAGTCAATGAGGCACGCGCATGTGATCGTGACATACTCCTTCATCCTAGACCATCTAGAAAATCCTCAGGGAGGATACCTTTCGTATCAACCTTCAACCCCTTTAGTGGACTGCCAGTAAGCTCCTGGAGCTTACAGTGTGAGCACGACGTGTGCGCTCTGATTGAAAAACTTATGACAGCCACCATCAGAGCTGCATCATAAGAACGATCTGTGATAGAAAGGGATAAAATCAGCCTAAATTCCACAGAAGGATGTGCCTGCCTTTGTGAATTGATACTACGTGCAGCTACTATTAGAGCCACTTAGTACAACACAATATGACAACGGCAGCACAGTGGAACGCATAACCTACCATCCTGATGAATCAGCCCCAATACATGGTGGCTGATGAAACGCGTTGATGAGGAATAGAAACTGATAATATTACAAATGATGATGATTGAAAACTAAAAACATCACAAATTTATGCACCATCGTATATAGAGATGAGCGAACACCAAAATGTTCGGGTGCTCGTTATTCGGAACGAACTTCCCGCGATGCTCGAGGGTTCGTTTCGAACAACGAACCCCATTGAAGTCAATGGGCGACCAGAGCATTTTTGTATTTCGCCGATGCTCGCTAAGGTTTTCATGTGTGAAAATCTGGGCAATTCAAGAAAGTGATGGGAATGACACAGAAACGGATAGGGCAGGCGAGGGGCTACATGTTGGGCTGCATCTCAAGTTCACAGGTCCCACTATTAAGCCACAATACCGGCAAGAGTGCCCCCCCCCCCCCTCCCAACAACTTTTACTTCTGAAAAGCCCTCATTAGCATGGCATACCTTTGCTAAGCACCACACTAGCTACAACAAAGCACAATCACTGCCTGGATGACACTCCGCTGCCACTTCTCCTGGGTGACATGCTGACCAACCGCCCCCCCTCCCCCCCACAGCGCACACCAAAGTGTCCCTGCGCAGCCTTCAGCTGCCCTCATGCCACACCACCCTCATGTCTATTTAGAAGTGCATCTGCCATGAGGAGAAACCGCAGGCACACACTGCAGAGGGTTGGCACGGCTAGGCAGCGACCCTCTTTAAAAGTGGCGGGTCGATAGCCCACAATGCAGTACAGAAGCAATGAGAAATAGAATCCTGTGCCACCGCCATCAGGAGCTGCACACGTAGGCATAGCAATGGGGAACCTATGTGCCACACACTATTCATTCTGTCAAGGTGTCTGCATGCCCCAGTTAGACCGGGCTTTTTAATTCATAGACACAGGCAGGTACAACTCCCTATTGTGAAGTCCCTGTGGACCGACAGCATGGGTGGGTGCCAGGAAGCCACCGGCGGTACATAAAAATATCCCATTACATTGCCCAACACAGCTGAGGTAGTAATGTCGTGCATAATGCAGGTGGGCTTCAGCCCACACTGCATGCCCCAGTCAGACTGGGGTTCTTTAGAAGTGGACACATGTAGGTTAAACTCCCTGTGGACCCACTGCCTGGGTGGGTGCCAGGAAGCCACCGGCGGTACATAGAAATATCCCATTGCATTGCCCAACACAGCTGAGGTAGTAATGTCGTGCGTAATACAGGTGGGCTTCGGCCCACACTGCATGCCCCAGTCAGACTGGGGTTCTTTACAAGTGTACAGATGTGTTAAAAACTCCGTGTGCACCTACAGCATGGGTGGCTCCCTGGAACCCACCGGCGGTACACAAAAATATCCCATTGCATTGCCCAACACAGCTGAGGTAATGTCAGCTGGAATGCAGGTGGGCTAAAAATTAATTTGATTACACTGTAGGCGAGGGCCCACAAAAATTGCTGTATCAACAGTACTAATGTACATCCCAAAAATTGGCCATGGCCAGCCAAGAGGGCAGGTGAAACCCATTAATCGCTTTGGTTAATGTGGCTTAAGTGGTAACTAGGCCTGGAGGCAGCTCAGTGTAACGAAAAATTGGTTCAAGTTACAGTTCCAACGCTTTTAAGCGCATTGAAACTTATAAAAATTGTTCAGAAAAATTATTTGAGTGAGCCTTGTGGCCCTAAGAAAAATTGCCCGTTCAGCGTGATTACGTGAGGTTTCAGGAGGAGGAGCAGGAGGAGGAGTAGGAATATTAGACACAGATTGATGAAGCAGAAATGTCCCCGTTTTGGATGGTGAGAGAGAACGTAGCTTCCATCCGCGGGTGCAGCCTACGTATTGCTTACGTATCGCTGCTGTCCGCTGATGGAGAACAGAAGTCTGGGGAAATCCAGCCTTTGTTCATCTTGATGAGTGTTAGCCTGTCGGCACTGTCGGTTGACAAGCGGCTACGCTTATCTGTGATGATTCCCCCAGCCGCACTAAACACCCTCTCCGACAAGACGCTAGCCGCAGGACAAGCAAGCACCTCCAGGGCATACAGCTCTAGTTCAGGCCACGTGTCCAGCTTCGACACCCAGTAGTTGTAGGGGGCAGAGGCGTCACCAAGGATGGTCGTGCGATCCGCTACGTACTCCCTCACCATCCTTTTACAGTGCTCCCGCCGACTCAGCCGTGACTGGGGAGCGGTGACACAGTATTGGTGGGGAGCCATAAAGCTGGCCAGGCCCTTAAAGACTGAGGCACTGCCTGGGATGTACATGCTGCTCGATCTTCGCACATCCCCTGCTACCTTACCCTCGGTACTGCGCCTTCTGCCACTAGCGCTGTCGGCTGGGAATTTTACCATCAGCTTGTCCGCAAGGGTCCTGTGGTATAGCAACACTCTCGAACCCCTTTCCTCTTCGGGAATCAGAGTGGGCAGGTTCTCCTTATACCGTGGATCGAGCAGTGTGTACACCCAGTAATCCGTCGTGGCCAGAATGCGTGCAACGCGAGGGTCACGAGAAAGGCATCCTAACATGAAGTCAGCCATGTGTGCCAGGGTATCTGTACGCAACACATGGCTGTCTTCACTAGGAAGATCACTTTCAGGATCCTCCTCCTCCTCCTCCTCAGGCCATACACGCTGAAAGGATGACAGGCAATCAGCCGGTGTACCGTCAGCAGCGGCCCAAGCTGTCTCTTCCCCCTCCTCCTCATCCTCCTCATGCTCCTCCTCCTCCTCCTCCTGTACGCGCTGAGAAATAGACAGGAGGGTGCCCTGACTATCCAGCGGCATACTGTCTTCCCCCGCCCCCGTTTCCGAGCGCAAAGCAGCTGCCTTTATGGTTTGCAGGGAATTTCTCAAGATGCATAGCAGAAGAATGGTGACGCTAATGATTGTAGCATTGCCGCTCACCACCTGGGTAGACTCCTCAAAATTACCAAGGACATGGCAGATGTCTGCCAACCAGGCCCACTCTTCTGAAAGGAATTGAGGAGGCTGACTCCCACTGCGCCGCCCATGTTGGAGTTGGTATTCGACTATAGCTCTACGTTGTTCATAGAGCCTGGCCAACATGTGGAGCGTAGAGTTCCACCGTGTGGGCACGTCGCACAGCAGTCGGTGCACCGGCAGCTTAAAGTGATGTTGCAGGGTGCGCAGGGTGGCAGCGTCCGTGTGGGACTTGCGGAAATGTGCGCAGAGCCGGCGCGCCTTTACGAGCAGGTCTGACAAGCGTGGGTAGCTTTTCAGAAAGCGCTGAACCACCAAATTAAAGACGTGGGCCAGGCATGGCACGTGCGTGAGGCTGCCGAGCTGCAGAGCCGCCACCAGGTTACGGCCGTTGTCACACACGACCATGCCCGGTTGGAGGCTCAGCGGCGCAAGCCAGCGGTCGGTCTGCTGTGTCAGACCCTGCAGCAGTTCGTGGGCCGTGTGCCTCTTATCGCCTAAGCTGAGTAGTTTCAGCACGGCCTGCTGACGCTTGCCCACCGCTGTGCTGCCACACCGCGCGACACCGACTGCTGGCGACATGCTGCTGCTAACACATCTTGATTGCGAGACAGAGGAGGAGGAGGAGGAGGGTGCTTTAGTGGAGGAAGCATACACCTCCGCAGATACCACCACCGAGCTGGGGCCCGCAATTCTGGGGGTGGGTAGGACATGAGCGGTCCCAGGCTCTGACTCTGTCCCAGCCTCCACTAAATTCACCCAATGTGCCGTCAGGGAGATGTAGTGGCCCTGCCCGCCTGTGCTTGTCCACGTGTCCGTAGTTAAGTGGACCGTGGCAGTAACCGCGTTGGTGAGGGCGCGTACAATGTTGCGGGAGACGTGGTCGTGCAGGGCTGGGACGGCACATCGGGAAAAGTAGTGGCGACTGGGAACTGAGTAGCGCGGGGCCGCCGCCTCCATGATACTTTTGAAGGACTCCGTTTCCACAACCCTATACGGCAGCATCTCAAGGCTGATGAATTTTGCTATGCGGACGGTTAACGTTTGAGCGTGCCGGTGCGTGGCGGCGTACTTGCGCTTGCGCTCAAACAGTTTCGCAAGCGACGGCTGGACGGTGCGCTGAACTACACTGCTGGATGGGGCCGAGGACAGCGGAGGTGAGGGTGTGGGTGCAGGCCAGGAGACGGTAGTGCCTGTGTCCTGAGAGGGGGGTTGCATCTCAGTGGCAGGTTGGGGCACAGGGGGAGAGGCAGGGGTGCAAACCGGAGGCGGTGAACGGCCTTCGTCCCACCTTGTGGGGTGCTTGGCCATCATATGTCTGCGCATGGTGGTGGTGGTGAGGCTGTTGGTGTTGGCTCCCCGGCTGAGCTTTGCGCAACAAAGGTTGCACACCACTGTTCGTCGGTCGTCAGGCGTCTCTGTGAAAAACTGCCAGACCTTAGAGCACCTCGGCCTCTGCAGGGTGGCATGGCGCGAGGGGGCGCTTTGGGAAACACTTGGTGGATTATTCGGTCTGGCCCTGCCTCTACCCCTGGCCACCGCACTGCCTCTTGCAACCTGCCCTGCTGATGCCCTTGACTCCCCCTCTGAAGACCTGTCCTCCTGAGTAAGCGTTGCACACCAGGTGGGGTCAGTCACCTCATCGTCCTGCTGCTCTTCCTCCGAATCCTCTGTGCGCTGCTCCCTCGGACTTACTGCCCTTACTACTACCTCACTGCAAGACAACTGTGTCTGATCGTCATCGTCCTCCTCACCCACAGAAAGTTGTTGAGACAGTTGGCGGAAGTCCCCAGTCTCTTCCCCCGGACCCCGGGAACTTTCGAATGGTTGGGCATCAGTGACGATAAACTCCTCTGGTGGGAGAGGAACCGCTGCTGCCCAATCTAAGCAGGGGCCCGAGAACAGTTCCTGGGAGTGTTCCCGCTCCTGAGCAGGTGTTATTGTAGTGGAGTGAGGAGGCTGGGAGGAAGGAGGAGCAGCAGACAGAGGATTCGGATTGGCAGCAGTGGACGGCGCAGAACTGCGGGTAGACGATAGGTTGCTCGAAGCACTTTCTGCCATCCAGGACAGGACCTGCTCACACTGCTCATTTTCTAATAACCGTCTCCCGCGTGGACCCATTAATTGGGCGATGAATGTGGGGACACCAGAAACGTGCCTCTCTCCTAATCGCGCAGCAGTCGGCTGCGACACACCTGGATCAGGAGCTTGGCCTGTGCCCACATCCTGACTTGGCCCTCCGTGTCCTCGTCCTCTAGGCCTACCCCTACCCCTCAGCATGCTGTATTACCAGTGATTTGATTTCACAGGCAGCTAATAAATTGGCGCAAGACTGCAGGCCAAATATAATTTTTTCCCTTTTTTGAAAACGAAAGGCCCCACTGCCTCTAGTGAATGAATAATCTAAGTTTAATAACTGTGCTGTTTTCCTGCTAATGTGTCACAGAACGTGAGGGTAGCAGAGTTATTAACTGTGGCAGAGCAGGTATTTTTTTTCCCAATTAAGGAAAGCAAATGGCGAAGCCAGGAGTAAAGCGTAGCTGGGTGCGTATGATTTTTACAGGTTGCACACGCAGCCGACACGTGTCCACCGGCGTTAGGACGGACAGAGGCAGGACAAATAGAATTATTTTCCGTTTTTTTGCACCAAAAGGCAGCACTGCGTATATTCTATGAACATGAGAAGTTTAATAACTGTGCTGTTTTCCTGCTAATGTGTCACAGAACGTGAGGGTAGCAGAGTTATTAACTGTGGCAGAGCAGGTATTTTTTTTCCCAATTAAGGAAAGCAAATGGCGAAGCCAGGAGTAAAACGTAGCTGGGTGCGTATGATTTTTACAGGTTGCACACGCAGCCGACACGTGTCCACCGGCGTTAGGACGGACAGAGGCAGGACAAATAGAATTATTTTCCGTTTTTTTGCACCAAAAGGCAGCACTGCGTATATTCTATGAACATGAGAAGTTTAATAACTGTGCTGTTTTCCTGCTAATGTGTCACAGAACGTGAGGGTAGCAGAGTTATTAACTGTGGCAGAGCAGGTATTTTTTTTCCCAATTAAGGAAAGCAAATGGCGAAGCCAGGAGTAAAACGTAGCTGGGTGCGTATGATTTTTACAGGTTGCACACGCAGCCGACACGTGTCCACCGCCCTTAGGACGGACAGAGGCAGGACAAATAGAATTATTTTCACTTGTTTTACAAGCAAAAGGCAGCACTGCGTATATTCAATGAATAATAACTGTGTTGTGGCCCTGCCTATACAATTCTTTCCCTGCAGTATCAATGGAGGGTGGAATGCTCTGCAGGGGCGATTTTGAGAAGCAAAAAAAAATGCAGCACAGCTAACAGCAGCCTGGACAGTACTGCACACGGATAAATATGGCCCTAGAAAGGACCGTTGAGGTTCTTGAAGGCTACACTCACTCCTAACACTCTCCCTGCCTATGCAGCACTTCTGTCCCTAATGCCGGGTGCAACGCTCTGCAGAGCCGATTTTGAGAAAAAAAAAAATGGCACTGCTAACAGCAGCCAACACACAGCTATCAGTGGCCCTAATAAGGACCTTTGGGGGGTCTTGAAGCCTACACTAACTACCAATTCTTTCCCTACAGCAGCTCCGGTACAAACAGCACTGTCCCTCATCTAACTCACACGGCATCTGAGCCGAACCGCGGGAGGGGCCGACTTTTATGTTCGGGTGACACCTGATCTTCCCAGCCACTCACAGCAGGGGGGTGGTATAGGGCTTGAACGTCACAGGGGGAAGTTGTAATGCCTTCCCTGTCTTTCAATTGGCCAAAAAAAGCGCGCTAACGTCTCAGGGAAGGAAGTGAAAGTAACCAGAACACCGCATGGTGTTCGTTATGAATAACGAACATCCCGAACACCCTAATATTCGCACGAATATCAAGCTCGGAAGAACACGTTCGCTCATCTCTAATCGTATATATCACGCGTTCAAACACATGATTTAATAAATTCCTGATCGCGTACTGACTAAGAAGCTACCAAAGTCCAGTGGCCCAAATGTGACTTAGTCGTATCACATTGAAACTATAGTTGTTACCATGCAGCGCGGCGCGGGGTCCCGCGGTCGGCGCGCGCCGCTCCGGCTTCGGCTCCGGCGACCTGGAGCTGTGGCATCAGGGCTCTCCTGGGGATGTCGGGCGGCCGATGTGCGGCGGCGTGGGCGGGTCCGCCCGTAGGGCACCGCCCGCACCCCTTCCTCTCTCTTGTACTGTGAGTGGGGGGGGGGTGGCTCCTCCCACTCTCCGCCTCTGGGCGGAGTCTCACAGTTATAAGGCTGGCAGTGACCTGAGCTCACTGCCAGTTATTGGTTCTGTCAGCTCCTAGCTAGTTCTGTCTGCAGTTCCCTCCAGTCAGTCCGCTAGTCTGCTCGTCGGCTTCCTTTCCCTAGCTTTGTCCGGTGCTCAGCATTTTCCTGTTTGGTAACTCCATCTGCCTTTCTTGTTGGCACTCTGTCCCCTGTTAGTTAGTTCATCTAGGTAGTCGCCAGGTCCCTAGCCAGAGTAGGGACCGCCGCTCAGTTGTCTGCCTGGGGTTAGCCAGGTCGAGGCAAGTAGGCAGGGACAGTGGGGTGCGGTAAGTTCAGGGCACCCCACCTGGCGCTCGGGGGTCAGAGTGCCGTAACAATAGTCTTGTCTAGATTTTATCTGGCGGTATTTAATGCTTTGTTTTCCTTGGGCCGTGTAAGATAGGCTTCACTTTAGTTGTCAAAGGGGCCTCATTCTCTAACAAGAAAGAAAGTATAAGTATATGATTAAGGCTGCCGGCCTATTTAGACTATCGGGCTAACAGCCTCTGAAAGTACTCTCTTAAACATAATAGAATCTAACATTTAGATAAAAGCACTACCTCTATCATATCTCACTTAGTAAAAGTGCTTTACCAACCGAAGTGAGAAAGCGTTTCTGGCACTTTGTATAACCCAATAAGTGAAGCATCATAGCACTGAACGGTAGCTTTCATATGGGCAGTCACCTATTAGTTATCCACACCCATGAATGTTATATGTTTGTATTTGTATACTTGTATTGTGGTCTCAAATAGTGTCTAGTTTTAGATTAATACTATTAAAAGTTACATTTTAGATGTGATCCATATGGTTTACTAAAAGGTTCTCTACAGTGATTTATATTCAACCCCTTTAGTGGGAGGATTTGGTGATCATTAACCGCCATTGGCCATTATTATCGATGGGCTGTAAAACGTGACAGAATTCAAAATGAAACCAATGATGGCATACAGAAAATCTACCAATTTGAAAGACAAATTGGTTAGGTCGGACATACAACCACCTACAACACAGAGTCAACAATTGTTAGCAACACTCAAGCCTGGAAACTATCCTTGCTTGAACTGTTGTTGTTGTGGAAACTTAGTGAAAGGAGACTCATTCTACCATCCGTCCACGGGTAAAAGATATAAGATCAGAAAGAGGTAGACTTGTACCTCCTCTTACGTTATCTACCTGAGGGTGCGTTCACACGAGCGCATAAACGGCGCGTTTTGCACCCAATCGTATAAACGTGACCATCTGAGGCGTTGGTTTCCAATGTATTCGTTCACACGGGCGATTTTACGGCGCGTAAAAACTGCAACCCGAAAAAAAAACGGAACATATGCGCCAACGCATATTCGATGGCCGAAAAAACCGTTTGAAAAGTAGGAACAAACGAAAATCCGCTTTCTAGCTCTGGTCGTTATCGGCGAAAAACGTTCTTTCCGGCGATTATACGCTGCGCTCGTGCGAACGTAAATACGCCTACGCTCGTGTGAACGCACCCTGATTCCGTAGATTTTAATGATGTTTTCTGGTTTATTCAGGGTCGATACGTCCTCCGGATCTACTCTCCATGTCTCCATCTTTTGATGAGCGCATTAAAAAGTCTCTTTCTATGAATAATCTTGAGCTGCCCTTGTTGCTCTATATGCATGAATTTGATGGTGAATTGATTCTTGGTGCACGTTCTCTTTTTGTACTTAATAAATGTGGATTCTAATAAATATATGGGTTGTGCAGTTGATTGGATTTCTTCTGGTACCCAGAGCCCTGAGGACTGACAGAGGCAGGCCAAATATACTTTTTTCCCTTTTTTTTTAAAGAAAAGGCCCACTGACTATATTCAATCAATAATATATGTCTTCTGGCCCTGCCTACACAATTCTGTCCCTGTAGTATCAATGCAGGGTGCAATGCTCTGCACAGCCGATTTTGAGGAAAAACAAATATGCAACACAGCTAACAGCAGCCTGCACAGTACTCCACACGGTTAAATGTGGCCCTAGAAAGGACCGTTGGGGTTCTTGAAGCCTACACTCACTCCTAACACTCTCCCTGCCTAACCACCACTTCTGTCCCTAATGCAGGGTGCAATGCTCTGCACAGCCGATTTTGAGAGAAAAAAAAAATATCCACTGCTAACAGCAGCCTGCACACAGGTAGATGTGGCCCTAAGAAGGACCGTTGGGGTTCTTGAAGCCTACACTCACTACTAACACTCTCCCTACAGCAGCTCCGGCACCAGCAGCACTGTCCCTCAGCTAACTCACAAGGCATCTGAGGCGAGCCGCGGGAGGGGCCGACTTTTATACTCGGGTGACACCTGATCTCGCCAGCCACTCACAGCAGGGGGGTGGTATAGGGCTTGAACGTCACAGGGGGAAGTTGTAATGCCTTCCCTGTCTTTCAATTGGCCAGGAAAGCGCGCTAACGTCTCAGAGATGAAAGTGAAAGTAACCCGAACATCGCGTGGTACTCGTTACAAGTAACGAGCATCCCGAACACCCTAATATTCGCACGAATATCAAGCTCGGACGAGTACGTTCGCTCATCTCTAATTGCAGTTGAACATCGACATATTAATCATGGGCGATCCTCCTAACGCGTAGGAGCTGGCTCCAAGGGAGACCATTAACTGTACTTCTCGGATGGTGACTATCTATCTGTAATATACTGTTCGTGTTCCTTTTTGTACTTAATAAATGTGGATTCTAATAAATATATGGGTTGTGCAGTTGATTGGATTTCTTCTGGAATATTGTTTGACACATTGTGGGGAGTAACTGCTGAGAGATCATTGAGCTTAGCTAGGGGCTTTATTATGGGGCCCTTATTTAATCAGCAGAATTGTGTCTGCTTATCACCACGGTGATCACTATTTGGATGATACTTTAAATGATATATCCTTAATCTAATTATAATAATAATAATACTTGCCCATATTGAAAAACATATTGCCCGGTGCTTTTTATGAAATTATCTTTGGTAAATTTGATGATGAGGGGCATTACTCTTAGTGTGTATATATATGTGAAGCTTAGAGACTATATTGGATGACCGCACACTTTATGTGACATTTGCTATAAAGGACAGACACTATTAGAATGCCTCCCAATGCTGTGACGCATGCGCACTGGAGGATAAGCCGGCCATCTTATGTGTGGCATGAGCTGTTGCTGATATTCCTATGCCATCTCATTAGGTTATTGCTGGCGCGATTGGCGTCTTGATGCATGCGCAGTGAAGGATGTGGTGGCCATCTTAGTTGTGGCAAGATCTGATGGTGACGCTGATTTGCCGGCCCCGGGAATTCACGCGATACTCCTCTACTTCTGCGTTTGTGTGGTTCTTGCAGCACTGTGACTACGCTGGCTTGAGCCCGCGCTTGCGCAGTTCTCTCTGGGCACACTACTTTCAGACTGTAGACATGGAGATTCTGTTCGTGAGGACGTCATCCACCCGCTACACGTTAGTGGTCCCAGGTGTAACGAATTATAATTCACTGGTGGGTGGGGTGTTTAGGTTGATTGGATGTATTATGTGTAATTTATCTGTATATAAGACGGTATGTACCAGCAATGTTTAGGCTTGATAAAGGCATTTAGTCGAAATGTTGCCTTTTTATGGACATGGAGCAATAAAGTAGCTTGGATTTTACTCTACACCCTGGATGCTGCCGCCATCTCTCTTTATTATTATGGTAAGTCCACATGCCTAACACTAATTCCCCTATTCCTAGCGACAAAGGCAGAGACATTTAGGTTAAGTTTAATCCATGCCTTATTTAAACTCTCCAACGACCGAGCCATCCTCCAAGTTTTTCTGGTTATGATCTCTGACCATACTATCACCATATTTGGAAACAGACACAAAGAATCGTATTGTATATCCCGCCGTAACTCGCGGGCAGAACGACTCCCCAGGTCATTTCCTCCCACATGCAGTACCAACACATCAGGACTCCTATCCCTGGCCGCACAATCACCAACCTCCTGTAACACCTGCCTCCACAACATTCCCCGCCTACCTATCCACCGGAGAAACGCCACATCTTTGCTAAATCCTAGTTGCCGTCCGTTTGGCCGCACTCGAGCCCTCTCTGCTGCCCAATAGACATATGAATGGCCTAAGAGCCATACCAAGGCAGGGGAAAGGAGGCCTGTGTAAATCAAAATAAACATTGTCAATACAACTACAATTTCTCCCTCCCCCCAACCAAATATTTTTAAAACATTATATATATATATATATATATATATATATATATATATATATATATATATATATATATATATATAACAATACTATGTACGCAATCTACTCCCTACTACCCTTCGCACCTTCGGGCCGAACATACACCTTATATCGATTGGACTCCCATCTACCAATTCTTTTAACGTCCTCAGGACCCATTCCCCTACTTATCACTTCTGTTGCCGACCCAATCCGAAAAGAATGGGACGGATAACCCAACCCCTTTCAACCCATTTACCACCTGCTCTAAAAGTCTGCAAAACAGATATCGTGAAAGAAAAGTTCAGTCCCTATGCCTAAGCAGCGCCTCCCTTCATCCTGGATCAATGCTCAATACGTTGAAAAATTCTCTACTGGACACATTACGGCCCCCTCAACATTAGATAACGTTATTCTCCTCCCTTTCCCAGCCTGATCCGTCTTAGATTTTCTCAACCAATTTTCTCAACCATTTTCTCTAATTGTCCGTTTAGAATCTGCACATCCCTCAACGACAATCCACCCCCGTTAGTCTTGCTGGGAGACACCAGTTCACCTAACCTAAAAACTCCGAAAAAGGCCAATGCAAAAGTACATCGGAAAAGCCGTCTCTCGTAATTATCTCTGCAACACTTATCCAGATACGCCCCCATGTCCTCTAACCTATCAAAAGTAATGGGCCGCCTCACATCTTTTACCTTCCTGAACCCCATCAGAGTATGCCTAACCAAAAAAGTTTTTGTAATGTCGTGTAAACCCCGTAGCTGCAAACTGAAAGCCAGAGCCGATACTGTCCCGTTTACCTTGGCCACCGACCACCCCTTATTCACAGCCTCCCATAAAAATTGCAGTAAAGACCAAGATGAATCCTCTTCCGGCTGCGTTCCTGCACCCCTACCAATCCAGCTTTCCCATTCTTGCCACACACTCATATGCTGCCCAGATACTAGGTGCCAAAGACCTCCGGATTAAACCTTCGGCTGCACATTGACCAGCGTTCACAATTCTGGAGGACAAGTACATCCCTCTCTTGCAGCATCCTGTGCCAGGGAGCAGAACCGATCCCACTGAAAACGAGAAAGGGAATCCGCTATAGAATTGTCAACTCCAGGTAAATGTTCGGCAACCACCCACGCATTCAACGAAAGGCAAGACAACACCAGGTGCCGAAGCAAATCTACCACTGAAGGCAACCGTGCCGACACAGAATTGATCGCCTGTACACCCCTAGATTGTCACAATAGAAACACACTTTTTTATTTTTAAACCATTGTCCCTGATCGGTAAAGTGGGCGAGCTTGAAGCAAGAATGACTGATGAAAGTTATGATATAGTCGGAATTACTGAAACATGGCTTGATGATAAGTGCGATTGGGCGGTGAATTTGCAGGGGTACAATCTCTTCAGAAGAGACCGAAGGAACCAGAAAGGGGGAGGGGTATGTCTGTACGTCAAAAATCGAACTTGAAGCCGAGGCTACGGGAGTATATAGGGGTAGGAGACGAACAGGTGGAATCTCTGTGGGTAGAAATACAGGGAGGAAAAAATAACAAAATCCTGATAGGGGTCTTCTATCGACCACCAAAAGCAACAGAAGAAACTGAAGACTTACTACTAAGGCAGATAGATGAGGTGTCAAAACGAAACGAAGTAATTATCATGGGGGACTTTAATTACCCAGATATAACATGGGAGAACGAAACCTGCAAATCTCACAGGGGTGATAAGTTCTTGAGAGTAATTAAAGACAATTACCTGAACCAACTTGTGCAGGAACCAACAAGAGGGAGAGCCATTCTGGACCTAGTACTAACTAACAAACCGGAACGTATAAGGGGGGTGCAGGTTGAGGGGCACTTGGGGAACAGCGACCACAATATAATCAACTTCCAGCTGTCAATCAATAGGAAGCCTTATCGGGGAGAGACAAAGAAACTAAACTTTAGTAAAGCAAAATTTGATGAGCTTAGAACTACTATCGGTAACATTAATTGGGACAACATCCTCAAAAATATCAGTACGGAGGAAAAATGGGAAAAGTTCAAAAGGATCCTAATCACCTCATGTGAGCAGTTCATTCCCTTTAAAAATAAAAGAAACTCAGCTAAAAGGAAACCAATGTGGCTCGACAAGACGGTACGAGGGGCAATAAACGAAAAGAAGAAAGCGTTCAAACTACTAAAGCAACAAGGCAGCGAAGAAGCGCTAAAATCATACAGGGAAAAAAACAAAATATGCAAAGATACGATCAAAACTGCCAAGGAGGAAGCAGAAAGACGGATCGCAAAAGAGAGCAGAAACAACCCGAAGCTATTTTTCAACTACATAAACAGCAAAAGGATTTGCAGGGAGAGCGCTGGCCCTTTAAAAAACAATGCAGGAGAAATCATTGATGATGACGAAGGGAAAGCAAATCTACTAAACAGCTTCTTCTCAAGTGTGTTCACCAAAGAAAAGGAAATGCCACACGAGATGCAGGGGAATAAAACGAACCCCTCACAAAATATCTCATACCTAACGCAGGAGGAGGTGCGGAAGCGTCTAAAGAAAACTAAAATTGATAAATCACCGGGCCCAGATGGATTACACCCAAGGATACTAAAGGAACTAAGTGACGAGATAGCTAGGCCGCTATACCTAATATTTCTAGACACTATCAAGACCGGAGTAGTACCATTGGACTGGCGCATTGCCAACGTGGTTCCAATTTACAAAAAAGGGAGCAAAAGTGAGCCTGGTAACTACAGGCCAGTAAGTCTCACTTCAGTAACGGGAAAAATTTTCGAGGGGATTCTGAGAGACGCCATCGATGAGTACCTCAAGGAGATTAAGGGAATAACTCCTCACCAGCATGGATTCATGAAGGGTCGCTCATGTCAGACAAATCTAATCAGTTTCTACGATGAAGTAAGCTCTAAGCTGGACCAGGGAGAATCTATTGATCTTGTATATCTGGACTTCTCTAAAGCCTTTGACACCGTGCCACATAATAGGCTAATATACAAAATGAAGCAGCTCGGACTGGGCGAAAACGTGTGTAAGTGGGTAAAAAATTGGCTCAACGAAAGAAAGCAGAGGGTGGTAATAAATGGTTCGTACTCTGATTGGACCACAGTCGCTAGCGGGGTGCCACAGGGTTCAGTATTAGGCCCCACTCTGTTCAACATATTTATTAATGACCTGATAGAGGGGCTGCACAGCAAAATATCAATATTTGCAGATGACACAAAATTATACAATATAATTAATGCAACGGAAGACAATGTGCGGCTACAAACGGACCTGGATAAGATGGGGGCTTGGGCAGAAAAATGGCAAATGAAGTTCAATGTTGAAAAATGTAAGACTATGCACATGGGCAGGAGGAACGGATGTCACAAATATTCACTTAATGGGGTACCGCTGGGGAAAAGTGATATGGAAAAGGATCTAGGGGTATTAGTGGATAATAGACTAAACTGGAGTAACCAATGCCAGTCAGCTGCTGCAAAGGCAAATAAAGTCTTGGGGTGCATTAAAAGAGGTATAGGGGCGAAGGACGAGAACATTATCCTTCCACTATATAAGGCACTTGTCAGGCCTCACATGGAATACTGCGTACAATTCTGGACACCGGTGCTCAGGAAAGATGTCAGAGTGCTTGAAGGTGTTCAAAGAAGGGCAACTAAACTAATACATGGAATGACGGGACTGGAATACCCAGAGAGGCTATCCAAATTGGGACTATTTACTCTAGAAAAAAGAAGGTTAAGAGGCGACCAAATAACCATGTATAAGTACATGAGGGGACAACACATGGATCTCTCCCGTGATCTGTTTACACCCAGGACCACAAAGGTAACAAGAGGACATCCGCTACGATTAGAGGAAAGTAGGTTTCATCACCAACACAGAAAGGGGTTCTTTACTGTAAGAGCAGTTAGACTGTGGAACTCTCTACCGGAGGAAGTGGTGATGGCAAAATCGATAGAGGAGTTTAAAAGGGGACTTGATGTCTTTCTGGAGAAGAAGTATATTACAGGATATAAATATTAGGTTAAGTGTCAATTCTGGTATACAGGCAGGTAGGAACTATTAGGGGTTGATCCAGGGAACAGTCTGATTGCCATTAGGGAGTCAGGAAGGAATTTTTCCCCCAAAAGGGCTAATTGGCTTCTGGCCTTGGGGTTTTTTGCCTTCCTCTGGATCAACACAGTAGGATAGACAGGCTGGACTAGATGGACAATGTCTTCATTCGGCCTTACATACTATGTTACTATGTTACTATGTCCCCACAACGATACTGCCACCATGATAGGAAATAATTCCAACAGAACTAAATTCTTGGTCAAACCCAGTTTTACCAAGGATGCTGGCCAAGAACCTGTGCACCATTGCCCTCTAAAAAAGGCACCAAAGCCCACTGTCCCTGCCGCATCCGTATACAATTTGCAGTCAACATTGTTCACTAATTTTTCCTGAAACAATGACCTCCCATTGCACTGATCCAAGAATTTAATCCAAACCTCCAAATCCCCCCGTATTCCCATAGTCACACATAGAAAATGGTGTCCTTCTTTCACACCTACTGTTGCCTCAGCCATCCGGCGACAAAATACTCGGCCCATCGGCATGATTCGACAGGCAAAGTTTAGTTTTCCTAACAACGATTGCAAAGTTTTAAGCGTAACCTTCCTAGCCTGCCAAACACCCAGCAAATCCTGCCGTAATGATGTTAACTTATCTTCCAGCAATTGATATTCCATGTTTTCGGTATCAATTGTGATCCCCAAAAACTTCATGCAAGTGACAGGGCCCTCAGTCGAATATATGGTCGGACCGCCTTGCGCTGATGAAATTGTTCGTTGTAGCGCAGCCACGCTTGTCCCCCATAAGTCCCATAAGCTTAACCTATTGAACCATACAACAGAAAAGAGCCGAACAATTTTCCGGCGCTTTTTCTACAATCACCCCTGCCAGCAGGGGCGTAACTATAGAGGATGCAGGGGATGCGGTTGCACCCAGGCCCAGGAGCCTTAGGGGGCCCATAATGCCTCTCTTCTCCATATAGGGAACCCAGTACTATGAGTAAAGCATTATAGTTGGGGGCCCTGTTACAAGTTTTGCATCGGGGCCTGGGAGCTTCAAGTTTCGCCTCTGCCTGCCAGGATGGCAAACGGTTGAAGCCAATTAGAGAACGTTTAAGGAATCAAACGCCGCCTCTTCTTCTCCTCTTCCTCCTTCTTAGACTCTGCTCCAGTTGGAGAAATTTAATTTAGACAAGGGGAAAAGGACATCTATTCGTCTTTCTAAATTTTTTCTCTCACCTCCTTCTTTAAGTGCGCCCCAAGCGGTCCCTCGAAGCACACATACAGTTCACCCTTTGCCTTATCTAACCGAACCGCTTCTCTATCCTTTTCTGTCTGAACCCCAATCGTTACACTTCCACCTCGTTCAGTACTCCTTGCCACCAAACTTCCCTCAGAAATGGGACCTACTCCCATAACACTTGTGCTCCCTTGTGGCAACCAAGCCGCTATCGGAGACGGGGCCACCATGAACCCCATCCCTTTCTCGCAGCAATAACTCCCGTACATTACCTAATAAAGAAAACATTTCCTCGGTCCTCCCCCCAACGTTAATTCCCCTGCCTGCCATTCGAACACCCGAGAGACCCTCACTCCTAACATCCGCAAAATATTCATTAGATGCACACGACACAGAGTTTTTCTCACCAAGCTGCATGGGTGCTGTGTTCCCAGCAGCTGGCCCCTCTGGAGCGCGAAGATTGGCATCCTATCCTGATTCCTCTTCCTCCCTGCGGACCTCCCTCTGCGACGATGATTCTGGCACCACGACCACACTGCGCATCCCGTCAGGCCTCTGATCCCGCTGCTGAGACATCACTGCCGACTGCGGCCGTCCAGAAGGACCCTCTCCTGGATCCTCTAGGTACTCGGAACGTTGATCAGCTCCCTCCTGTTCCTCTCAGTCTGCTCCCCTGGCACTTCACATAAGGGCTTAACCTGGTAACAGCCTCTCTCCGTCGCTGCTGGGCTCATCATTGCTCTCCCTCCTGCCGCTGCCGTAAAAACGTGTGATTCACATCAATGTATAAGAGTTTTTCACACACAATTTTCACATGTGTAAAGAAAAAAACGCACACAAAAAAAACGCCCAAAAAAGCCAAAAACACATCTGGTTCCTATAGTTAAAATGGTAGTGAATACTATGTGCGGGACAGATCGGGTAGCACTGGTCCTATCACTCCCCATGTAGTGAATACTATGTGCGGGACAGATCGGGTAGCACCGGTCCTATCATTCCCCAAGTAGTGAATACTATGTGTAGGACAGATCGGGCAGCACTGGTCCTATCATTTCCCATGTAGTGAATACTATGTGCGGGACAGATCGGGTAGCACCGGTCCTATCATTCCCCAAGTAGTGAATAGTGACCGTATGCGTTTTTACATTCGCTGTAAAATCGCATGAATGAAGAATAGCCGCTATCAAGTACTGATCTTAATTCCTTGGAATGACTACTAATGGTTAAATAGCAGCAGCTGTCTTCTTTTCTGTGTTGGATGCAGGTAAACTTCCTCCCATTCCCTTTTTTCCCCACTTCCATAGGAGTCTATGGGGGCTTCTTACATATCTCGTCAATAGATAGGGCAAGATCTCTCTTTTTACGCGCTCAAAAATCGTTCATCTGAATGAATATATTGGAATCCAATGCTTCAGATGGCCGTGATTTTTTGACATGGCTAAATAGCTGAATATATGCGGTTGTGTGTATAAGGCCTTTGGCTTTCACTTTGTTTCCATTCTGGTTCCTTTCTTTTTTTTCTGGAAAATTAGCGCTTGCAGTATTCCAACACAAAATTCAGGATCTTTTTTGCACCGCTCCATTCACTTGTAGGGGACTGATGGAGATACCTTCAGAAAGTTTGTGAAGTCCATTTCTTAACCCCTTGAGTGGCACGCCCGGAAATTTTCCGGAATGAGCTCCACTGCCGATAGGGATAAGGCCCAAAAGATTTCCGGCCTATGTTTCACTATGGGAGCTGCAGAGCACAATGCCACAAGCTGTGGCATTGTGCTCTGCCTGAACAGACCCACAATGAACACTGCAGGACTTTGAAAAACAGAAGCAGGAAGATATTGCCGGTCTGCCGGCAATCACCTGCTTCTAAATTCGAAGTCCTGCTTTGTTTATAGGTTGCCATAGAGACCATCAGCTTGTCAGAAGCAAGCTGATGGTCTCTGTGGCAGGGAGAGCTAGTGCTTGGCTGTCAGAGGACAGCCAGGCACCAGCTCTTACAGCAGATATCAGAGAAAACCTCTGATCTCTGCTGTGTTAATCCTTTACATGCTGCAGTCTATGTGACTGCAGCATGTAAAGGACTGTCACCATCGGACCCCTAAAATGTGATCAGGGGGTCTTGATGGTTCTCTGTGGAAGTCCCCTAAAGGGACAAAAAATTTTTAAAAAGTTAAAAAATTATTAAAAAAATTAAAAACACTTGTCTCCCTTTACTTTGTAAAAAAATAAAAATAAAATTACACATGTGGTATCCCTCCATCGTAATTACCCAGAGAAGGAAGTTAGTACATCATTTAACCCTTTAATGGCGCGGCCCCCTTTTTTTCTTTTTTCCCCATTTCTTTTTTTCCTCCCCCCGTTTAAAAAATCATAACTCCTTTATTTATCCGTCGCTGTATGTGGGCTTGTTTTTTGTGGGACGAGTTGTATTTTTCAATAGTGCTATTTATGGTTCAAAATGTATTTTATTTGTTTATGTCTTAATGTAAGTTTACATCAATGCAAATGAAAACAAAATTATTACAAAACACTAGTCTCTGAGTATTTATAACTGGTTTGCATGTCTCATAACTCTGCGTCTTGTATAAAGGCCTATAACTTTCAGCAATATTTCACTCAGACACAATTTGAACATAAACGAAGGAAGTAAAATGAACATAATAACGATAAAGAGTGATATCACTCTCACCATGATATATAGTCAAGAAAAAGAGTCTAGATATATAGATAAAGTAGAAAAGAATTGAAGAAAACAAAGAAGTGGGGACAGAAGGGGGGGAGGTGAAGAGATTGGGGGGATGGGAGGGGGGATCCAACCTATTCAATGTCACTAAACTAGACCAAACCAAAGCATTGATCTACGGCCCGATAGTATTATATTATAGTAGGGAGGGGCGAGGACGGGGAGGTGGAATACTTCCGTTAGCAAGTAATCACATCTTGGGTGGTGCGAAGTCGATTCCATGTGGACCAGACTGCCAAATATTTATTGTACCGCATCTCATCTCTAGCGAATAGTTCCTCTAAATACTTGATATTGTCAAGCGCCTCCAACCACATTACCTTGGTGGGTGGAGACGTGGACTTCCATTTTCTGGGAATCACCTGGCGTGTTGCTAAAACAAAAAAATCTCAGTAGCGAGCTCTTGGCCTGAGCCATCGAGCCAGGAAATATGGACAATAGTGCTAGCTCTGGTGTCAGATGGGTTTGATTCACGCTAGCCCACGTGTAGAGAGCGTTGACCTCCTACCAGAGGGGGCGAATCAACGAGCATGACCACCAGATGTGGATAAGGGTGACTTTCTCTGTCAGGCATCTCCAACAGGCATCCGGGTGTTGGGGTTAAACTTTGGCCAACCTCTCCGAGTGCTGTACTACCTTGTGAGTATCTTATAATTCAGTTCCTGCAGTTTACTTGAGATGTTTATCTTACATGTCAAGACGTAAGCCTTTCTCCATGACTGCTCAGAAAGGGCGCCGCCCAACTCCCACTCCCACTCTCTCTCTGAGTGTCACTAAGTGTCACTCTACCCCGAGTGTCCTCATCCATGAAGAACCTGCATAATTCAGAGATTTTACTTTGGCATTTCTGTTTGCAGATAAATTGTTTCTCAAAGGTTGTCAGAGATCGCCCTATTTGCTGTGTTCTTCCTAATGTCCTGATGTAATGACATAGTTGGAGGTATTGGTACCATGCTCCAGCCAGGGGCCCCGGTCCCTAAGCGCCTCCCTCAGCGCCTTAAGGCCATCCACCCCCAGCATATCTCCAACTCTATGGACCTCGTATGTTCGGTCAACCGTCAATATGTTTGTAAATGTTGAGCCTTTAAGAGGGGGCGTGGCTTAGCAAGCAAGGAGAGAGGACGCACGCTGTTTTGCTCCGCCATACAATCTCCCTTTTCAACCCTTTTCTGGGTCAAATCAGTGACCCAAACGGAGGCAGACAAGGGCACAGCACCTGGGGACCCATCAGAACCCACAACCGTCCCGGACAAGGCTCACCTGGATATCTCCCACCGCCAAAAAGAGGCCGGAGAGCCGCGGCCCTACACAGCGGTCCGCGCCCGCAGCCTAACCCGACAAGTCGCGCACTCAGAAACACCTGGCGGGGACCGCTCATGGAGCCCCAAGCAGAGGACTACGGCACAAGGTAACCCCTGCCGACTACAGAGGGGATGCTCTGTCACCCTCAGTGCCTGCGCTGTCACCGTAGCGCCTTGCAAATACACAGCCGCGGCTCCCTCCCTCTGAATATACCACCGTAGCCGCCGGCCCTCAACTCGGCGACACATACACTCACCAGGGTGATCCCCCGCTGGATTGATCCCCACGCTGGTGCTTTTCCCCCTCCTGCTCTC
The DNA here is from genome assembly GCF_035609145.1 of Eleutherodactylus coqui. Lineage (NCBI taxonomy): Eukaryota > Metazoa > Chordata > Amphibia > Anura > Eleutherodactylidae > Eleutherodactylus > Eleutherodactylus coqui. The sequence continues at coordinate 268,301,035 of NC_089839.1, read as the reverse complement.
AGAGGCGACAATCAGCACGGGCACATCGGTAGATCTGCGCCCAGTCTCTGGCTCCCTGTGAAGCAGCGGCCATCTTGCGCGTAGCAGAGAGCGGGAAACACCAGTCCCGCTAACCACACACCCGGAGAGCCCATAGCCGGCCCCCACGGACAGCACACAAAGCGGACAACACACTGCTCCACTCACCCTACTGCAGGCGAGAGCACTAGAGGCTGAACGCAGCTGAAAAGACCGCACGTGCGGGACTTGCGATCCTGCGGCTCCCAGTCAGGCACAAAGACGTCCACAGCTCCCTCCTGCAGGCAGAGGTACTCCTGGGTGCTGGAGAGACTCTCCGACCCAGGAGAAAGTAGGGGGCCGGAGCAGGAACCGCAGGTTCCATGAGTAAAGGCCCCACATGACAGGGGTGGTAGGGGAACGCAGGAGAGGAAAGGGTTAATTGGGGTGGAGAATAGTTAAGGGAGGTAGGATAGGAATAGGTGGATTTAAAAGTATACAGGGGGGGATAGAAGAAGGGGGTGGGCTAGTAAGGGGCTATAAGAAGGGTAGGAGGGGTTAGTAGGGCACCATTTTAGGTGAGAGTTTTAGGAGTCAGCGTAGGACAAGTAAAGAAAGAAAAAGCAAACTTACTATGTCGGACGTAGAGCGGGTGTTGGAGGAGCTGCGGACGGCTGCTGGAGTACATGGAGCCGGCTGGCTGAGGAGTATTACGGCAGGAGCACTCAGTGATCCCCCAGGTGAAGTGACTGTAGGAGTTGGGGGGGGGGGAGCGCCCGCCGTGGAGCAGCAGGCCACCCACACGGCTGATAGCGGAGGAAACCATTCCTCGCACCTGGCGCCGCCCGGGGACTCCCTCTGGGGACCCTCTGCTTTGTCCCCCCAGCTCTACACCTCGGAGCAGGGGAAGGCAGAGCAGGAGGAGTCCGTGCAGGCCGCTGGGTGCGACGGTGAGCGCGGAGCCCCGTGCCGAGCGGGGGGCGGTGCTTACGGCACCGGGCGTCGGGACACGGAGGAGGAAAACAGCATGTTCCCCTGGCGATGAACCGGCCGGGGAACGGTCTGGTCAGCGCGGTCGACAGCAGAGGACAGCGGAGGTGACCAGAGAAGGAGAGGCAGTCAGACCCGGGACCAGCGCGGAGACGGCGGTGTCCCCTGAGGCTAGTACAGCCGGGGGGCGTGCCAGGAGGCTAGGACAGCGGGGCAGCAGAGTCATGGGATCCTCAGGAGAGCGTGCCAGCGGGCTGGCAGGGAGGCAGACGGAGAGAGGGCTCAGGGCCCCGCGGCTGCGGTCGGTGGTGCATGTTTCAGGTCGGGACGGACAGCAGAATGGCCCGGTGTGTGGCAGAAGACAAGAGCAGACAGCAGCGCAGAGCATCTCGTTGGAGCCAGGAGAACTGGAGACCGACAGCGAGGAGGAACGCCTGGATTCATCGGACGTGGCTGGTGGGGTCACAGCCCCCAGGCAGCTTGGTGAGCACAATTTACTGTGGGATTTGTCTGATGTGGGTGTTGGGGGGGGAGGCGGAGGTGCGGGTGTTGTATGTAATAGGACAGGGGGAGTGCAGGATGATTTACAGTTACTTTTAGGGAACGTTAGGCAGTTATTACAGCGCTGCGAACAGGGTAGGGGCAGGGATGGAGGTACAGCTCCATCCCCAGCTACAGCGTGGATTCCGCCGGCGACACAGGGTGTCGTACCGGCGGTGGCAGCGGCAGCGTGCGGGTTGGGCAGTGGCGAAGGGCAGCGTACTACGGGCGTTACGGTGGGAGTGCAGACGGAGAAGGACGGCGAGGTGGTCCGGTTGGATGACTAAGCGAAGGAAGAGGTCTATGTTTGCTTTGAGGGATCGCTGGGGGCGCATTTAAAGAAAGAGGTCAGGGAAAAGATTTGGAAAGACGAGTACGTCGAAATCTTTTCCCTCCTCCCCCTAGAAAAATTTAACCTTGACAAAGGGAAAAGGACGGATTATAAAAAAGAGGAGGAGGAGAAGAGGCGCTGGCGGCTGATACTGCAGACATTTTCAAACTGGTTGCAAGCGTTTGCAATCTTAGCGGGGGTAGTGGGGGAGAAGGCGCCGGAGAACTGCTCGGCATTGTTCTGTTACTTGGACTCCATTGGAGAGGCATACAGAACATACGGCGGGCAGTCCTGGCTTAGGTATGATGAACAATTCCGACAGAGAATTGCAGTGCGGCCTAATATCCGATGGGACCATAAGGATATTGGTCTCTGGCTGAAAGTGATGGCGCCATCACGCTATGGCCAGCCCTTTCAGGGGGGAGCCGGCAATGCCGGCTCGTTTAGTGGATCTAGCGCAGCAGGATCATCCGGAACGTCGACAGGCCAGAAAACAGGTTTATGCTGGCAGTTTAATGAGGGAGCCTGCAAGTTTGGGGCAGGGTGCAAATTTAAGCACTGCTGTTCCATCTGTAACGGGGCATCACACGGCGCGTCTAGGTGCTTTAAGCGCGGAAAAGGAAAGGCTCCAGCTAGTGCGGGGCAGAGGGAGGACGCCAGTGAAAGTGCAAGAGATGGAGCCGTATCTAAGTAGATACCCGGACACAGCTCAAGCGCAGTTTTTAATGTTAGGGTTCACGGAGGGGTTTCGGATCCCTGCTCCGGTACACCAGGTCCCATTTTCGGTAAGGAATCTGCAGTCAGCGCGGCTTTATCCAAAGGTAGTTAGCGAGAAGCTGGCAAAGGAGGTTGGCGCGGGACGCATGGCGGGTCCTTTTAGTTCCTTACCCATGCCCGATTTGGTAGTGTCACCTTTGGGGGTGGTCCCGAAGAAGGAGCCGAACAAGTTTCAGCTCATTCACTATTTATCGTACCCAAAAGGGCGGTCGGTAAACGATGGTATAGATCCAGAGCTATGCTCAGTGGTCTATACTTCGTTTGACGCGGCAATCAAGCTAGTGCGTCGCTGGGGAAGCGGGGCGTTATTGGCTAAGACCGACATTGAGTCGAAAGTGTGAAATTGTTAGGATGTTTTTGGGAGGGGGTGTTCTATGTTGATTTGTGCCTGCCAATGGGATGCGCTATCTCATGCGCATACTTTGAGGCTTTTAGCACTTTTTTAGAATGGGTGGTTTGCGAGGTTTCATGCTCGAAGTCGGTGATTCATTATTTGGATGACTTCCTGTGTGTAGGCCCTGCAAACTCGGGAGTTTGCGCGTCACTTTTAGCAACAGTTCAGTGGGTGTTTCATCATTTTGGAGTTCCACTAGCATCCGATAAAACGGAAGGACCAGCGACTTGTCTCGATTTTCTGGGTATCACGATTGATACCCAGAGAATGGAGTGCCGCCTTCCTGAGAGCAAATTGCATTCACTGCGGAGGGATCTGATGGCGGCAAAAGGGGCGAGGAAGATGCCCCTGAAAGATCTTCAGTCATTATTGGGAAAACTCAATTTTGCGTGTAGAATTATGCCGATGGGGAGGGTTTTCTGCAGGAGACTGGCGGGTGCGACGGCGGGGGCAAAGGCTCCTCATCATTTCATTCGTGTTTCGGTAGATGCAAAGGAGGACTTAGACGTTTGATTGTCGTTCCTGCAGCAATATAACGGGAGGTCGTTGTTTATGGAGGAGGTGGTGGACAGTTTTGATTGCAAATTGTTTACGGATGCAGCGGGCAGTTTTGGCTTTGGGGCCTTTTTTCAGGGTCACTGGTGTGTGGATAGTTGGCCGGTTACGTGGGAGGAAGCGGGGTTGGTTAAGAATTTAGTGCTGTTGGAATTGTTCCCCATTGTAGTAGCCGTGACAATCTGGGCAGAGTGGTTCAGAAACAAAAACGTTAGGTTTCATTGCGATAATTTAGGAGTGGTTCAGGCAATTAACTCGGTTTCGGCGCATTCCCCTCCAGTGGTGGATTTACTGCGCTTTTTAGTCTTATCTTGCTTGAGGTTAAATGCGTGGGTAGTGGCTGTACATGTGCCTGGCGTAAAGAACGATTTGGCAGACTCTCTATCTCGCTTCCAGTGGGATTGTTTTTGGTCACTGGTTCCGGACGCGGACGAAGAGGGTTGTCAATGCCCGCCTCATCTATGGAACGTGGTACACGTGTGGCAGAAAGATTGATCAGAGCTTCGCTGGCACGGGGCACTTGGAGGAGTTACGAGGCGGCATGGGAGGAGTGGCAGCAGTGGTTGTCCGGTAGAGGGGGAGTGCGTTCGGAGGAGGGTCAGGTGGAAGCATTGTTGGGGCTGCTGGGGGAGGCGTCGGTTTTAGGTTGGTCGAGATCGAAAATTAGTCGATTGTTTGCGGGTTTAAGTTTTGGCTTTAAAAGAAGAGGATTGGCGGACATCACAAAGAAGTTTTTGGTGAGGCAAGCAATGAAGGGTTTGCGGAGTGTCGAGCTGAGCGGGGATAGGCGACGGCCAGTTACATTTCAGTTATTATTGCGGATGGGCGAGGTGTTGGAGCGGATTTGCACAGACGGATTTGAGGCTCGGTTGTTTTGTTGCGCGTTTTCCTTAGCGTTTTTTTGAGCTTTTCGCCTGTCCGAGCTTGTCGCACCTAGTACGACAAGGGAAGGTGGGCTTTTATCGGGCGACGTATTGATGGGAGATGGTAGAGTTGAGATTTGGTTGCGCCGCTCAAAGACTGATCGGTCGGGAAGAGGAACGAGGATACATTTGTATGAGGTACTTGGCTCGGACATGTGTCCGGTTAAATGTTTAAGTGAATATCACGTCGGCAGTAACCAGGACGGGGGCCCTTTGCTTAAGCATTGTGATGGTTCGTTTTTGTCTATGTTTCAATTTAGGAGAGTACTCGATTTGGTTGTGGCAGACTTAAGGTTAAAAGAGGCAGGGTTGTCTTCGCACTCTTTTCGTATAGGTGCAGCAACGAAAGCAGTTGAAAGGGGTCTGAATCCGAGTGTCGTGAAGAAGATCGGGAGATGGACATCGGAGAGGTACAGGTTGTATGTGTGCCCGATATCGACTTGAGTAGGGATTGTCGGGGGGGTGGGGGGGTTGTAACAGGATTGGGTTTTTGACGGGTCGATGGAGGTGGGGGGCGGAGGATTAATTAAGAAAGCGTTGTTAATTTTGTAATTTTCTGTTATATCAGGAGGCAGAGAACCAGCCTTAGTGTGGATTTTGGGCCACTTGTTCGTATTCTGGGCCAAGAGAAGAGCGAGGATGCGAGAGAACGGACAACAGCTCGGAATCCAAAAGGAAAAGGCTGTAATTCGTTGGTTAGGTTTTAGGGGTTTGAGTTGGTGTAGAATTTTGCCTGAGGTCAATGGGTTCGTTGAGAGGGATACAGTACCAGACATCTTAGTGATACACGCGGGGGGGGAATGACCTCGGCAGCCACCCGGCAAGGGAGCTGCGGACGGACATTCAGTATGACATGCTAAGGCTTAACAAGCTTTATCCTAAATTAGTGATAGTCTGGTCAGAAATCATACCGCGTAGATGTTGGAGGTGGGCGCGTTCGGTGGATAGGTTGAACAAGGCCAGAATTAAACTTAAAGGGGTTGTCTCACGCCGAAACGGGTTTTTTAAAATTCAATAGGCCCCCCGTTCGGCGCGAGACAAACCCGATGCATGTGATAAAAAAAAAAACGGGTAGTACTTACCTGAATCCCCACGCTGCGGCGACTTCTTCCTTCTTTTTACTTACCTTAGTAAGATGGCCGCCGGGATCTTCACTGTGCAGTCCATTGCCGATTCCAGCCTCCTGATTGGCTGGAATCGGCACACGTGACGGGGCGGAGCTACGAGGAGCCGCTCTCCGGCACGAGCGGCCCCATTCAGAAGACAGAAGACCACACAGCGCAAGCGCGTCTAAAATCGCCAGAAGAGGTGATTTTAGACGGATCCATGGAGACGAGGACGCCAGCAACGGAGCAGGTAAGTGAATAACTTCTGTATGGCTCATAATTAATGCACGATGTATATTACAAAGTGCATTAATATGGCCATACAGAAGTGTATAACCCCACATGCTTTCATGAGACAACCCTTGAGTGGCACGCCCGGAAATTTTCCGGGACGACCTCCACTGCTCATAGCGACATAGCCCGAAAGATTTCCGGGCTATGTATCACTATGGGAGCTGCAGAGCACACTGCCACAAGCTGTGGCAGTGTGCTCTGCCTTCACTGTTCCACAGAGAGCACAGCAGGGGCTTTGAAAAACCAGCAGAAGATATTGCCGATCTGCCTGCAATCTCCTGCTTTGTTTACAGGTTGCCATAGAGACCATCGGCTTGTGAGAAGCAAGCCGATGGTCTCTGTGTCAGGGAGAGCTTGGTGCTTGGCTGTGAGAGGACAGCTAGGTACCAGCTCTTACAGCAGAGATCAGAGAAAACCTCTGATCTCTGCTGTGTTAACCCTTTACATGCTGCAGTCTATGTGACTGCAGCATGTAAAGGGCTGTCACTGCAGCATGTAAAGGGCTATCACCATCGGACCCCTGGAATGTGATCAGGGGTGTCCCTGTGGAAGTCCCTTAAAGGGACAAAAAAAAATTAAAATAAAAAAAAAAGGTAAAAAATTATAAAAAAAATTATAAAAACACTTGTCTCCCTTTACTTTGTAAAAAAAATCAAAAATACAATCACACATGTGGTATCCATGTGTCGTAATGACCCAGAGAAGAAAGTTAATATATTATTTAACCCCTTAATGACATGGCCCCTTTTTTTCTTTTTTCCCCATTTCTTTTTTTCCTCCTCCCTGCTTAAAAAAATCACAACTTGTCCCACAAAAAACAAGCCCTTAAATGGCCATGTCAATGGAAAAATGAAAAAGTTATGGCTCTTGAGACGCAACTGCAAAATTAGTTGAAATTCAATTATTAGACCATTTTAAAAAACCTGCCCTGGTGGGCACGACAGGGTGGTAGGAAACCCGCCACTCAAGGGGTTAATAGACATATTTCGGCCTTTGTTACGAGGAATGGGGGGGTAAGTGTCCGCCACGTGGATTTAGAGTCAGGTCAGGGGGGTTACTGGTTGTCAGACGGTGTTCACCTTAACGACATCGGCATTGACATATGGGGTTTAGCAGTGCAGGAAGGCATCGAAAGGGCCCTCCTTATAGTGGGGGCTGCGCAGGCTTAGGGGGTAAGCCGTGCTGGCTGTGGCGGGTGGGGGGTCCTTGGAGTCGGTATTATAGTGGTTGAGCGGGGAGTCTGGTGGGTACGGCCCCACCTTTAGTATTCCCTCCTATTATGGTAACTGGTTGTCTGGTGCTGGGGATATGGCCTATGGGGGGGGAGTCCCTCCAGGCCGTTGGAGTTTATGCAATACCGGCCAGTTAAGATGGCTGGGGGTTGCCCCGAGCCGGTAGTTACGGTTGGGGACAATAGTGGAAAAGAGTTATGCACCAGATTTTGTGGCTCCAAGGACCCGCCGCTCGTAGGTTAAAAATGTTAAAAAGTTGTTGTGCATTGTAAGAATAAAAAGGCTGCTGTGGGCAATTACAATCCAAACCATGAGTAGTGTTTATTTCAGGTAAGGGTTGGAGGGATGTCACAGCAGAGAGACTCTGACCTACCCTGGTCAAGGAACTGCACAGAAAAAGGCACAACAGCAGGACCTGCAGAGCGCTGGTATAGAGACCGCAGCATCTAACTAGGTGAGTTCCCTGCTGCTCTGCTACACCCCGCACAGCAGAGCTGGCAGCACATACACCAAAAGACCACTCAGAACAGCAGGTGCACCACCGACACTAGAAAACCTGACCCCTGCAAAGCCACTACTCATACTTGGCTTATTGCTAACGCAATATCTGCATACTTTTATAATTCTCATCACTATTGGCAATTAGTGACCCACAGAAAAACCACCTCAACTACAGTACAGTATATTAACATAGATACAGATGGACTCTGCTGCCACCTAGTGGCCTGTGTTGATATTACCTACGCAAAGCAACGTAAAACAACCAAACTGCAGAAGCAGCGCAGATAGAAGTAAATCACAATTCTACAACACAAAATACAATTTACGCACATCGCCACACTAGTGCGTCCTAACAAAAGTACTCAGAAAAAGAGACTTTCACCTCTAAGCAACATGCCATCTTACTAATGTAGCACTAGCTGCGCACGGCTCTGAATGGTGGCTACAACACCGGAAAGACACTGAGACCCAAATTACCTAAAACTCAAATGAAGCAGCTTCTAATCCACTTATCCCAAACGCAACAACCATGCGCTCTGCTCAACCCAGAACAGGGAAAAACAATATAAATTCGCAACAGAGCGCTAAAAAACTCTCAAAACAAAAGGAGACTACCATCTCTTCCGACGAAACATCTCGCTCGTCGATGGAGTACTTACAGCTCCCATCACGCGCTAACATGGACAGCCCTAACAATAACTCCTCAGAGGAGTCTACTTCTATCATATCAGACAAACTCTTCACCCGAATAGAAACATTACTACAAAAAGATCTAACAAAGACCTCCTCCGAAATAACTACTAAACTCTCCAACGAGATCAGAGAGCTTAGCCAGAGGACAATCGCTCTAGAACAGGGGTCCCCAACCACCGGGCCGCTAGGTGTTCAGCACCGGTCCCGCGGCACCGCCGGGAACTTTTGATCTAAACACAAGGCCCGCAGGCCAAAGCCGGCCCGCGGGACGAAGCCGGCCCGCTGCCTTGTGTTATGTAGCCCGTGGCGTGCCGACGCCGCTGACCACTGAAGCGATTACCAGCGGGGCGCCGCAGCTCCCCGCTGGTAATCGCGCTGATCCCGGCGCACACTGACGTCAGTGTGCAGCCAGGATCCTCTTCCCCGAGTCCCTGCTCATTAGTTCCGCAGGAGAGGCTCGGGGAGGAAGTGTTCCGGGCTGCACACTGACGGCAGGGCAAGCAGACAGAGAGCAACAGCAGGGAGGAGGTAAGCATATGGGTTGGGGGGCTGCCTACTACTGGGGGGGCTGCTTACTACTGGGGGGTGCTGCATATTATGGGGGGGGGGGGTTGCCTATTATGGGGGGCTGCCTATTACTGGGGGGGGGGGCTACTTATTACAGGGGAAGGGGCTGCCTATTACTGGGGGGGGGCTGGTTATTACTGGGGGGTGGGGGCTACTTATTACAGGGGAAGGGACTGCCTATTACTGGGGGGGCTGCCTATTACGGGGGGGGGGGCTGCCTATTACTGGGGGGGCTGGTTATTACTGGGGGGGTGGGGGACTACTTACTACTGGGGGGTGCCTATTACTGGGGGGGACCTGCTTATTACTAGGGGGGTTGCTTACTGGGGGGGGGGCTGCTTATTACTGGGGGGGGGCTACTTATTATAGGGGAAGGGGCTGCTTATTACTGGGGGGCTGGTTATTACTGGGGGGGGGCTCCTTATTACAGCGGAAGGGGCTGCCTATTACTGGGGGGGCTGCTTATTACTGGCTGGGGGGACCTGCTTATTACTGGGGGCTGCTTATTACTGGGGGGGGGAGCTGGTTATTACTGGGGGTGCTGCTTATTACTGGGGGGCTGCTATTACTGGGGGGGGGGACCTGCTTATTACTTGAGGGGACCTGTTTATTACTGGGGGGATTGCTTACTGGGGGGCTGCTTATTACTGGGGGGGCTACTTATTACAGGGGAAGGGGCTGCTTATTACTGGGGCGCTGTCTATTACTGGGGGGGCTGCCAATTACTGGGGGTGGGGCGCTGCCTATTACTGGGGGGCTGTCTATTACTGGGGGGACGTGCTTATTACTGGGGGGGGGTGCTTATTACTGGGGGAACCTGCTTATTACTGGGGGGGGCTGCTTATTACTGGATGGAGGGTTACTTATTACTGGGGGAGGGGGCTACTTATTACATGAGGAGGGGCTGCTAATTACTGAGGGATGGGGGCTGTCTATTACTGGGAGAGATAATTTATATGTTGCCCTATGTGTGTGTGCTGGGGGGGATAGATTATATACTGCCCTATGTGTGTACTGCCAGGACATTCTAATTGTCATAATTAAATAAGAAAGCACTAAACTCCAACTCCCTTCATAACCCCGCCCCATATAACAAAGCCCCGCCCATGCCCCGCCAACCCTGCCGAGCCTTGTAAAAATGTCTTGCTTGAAGCCGCTCCCTGGTGCCAAAAAGGTTGGAGACACTGCTCTAGAAGATAGAATGGGACAACACAATCATAGTCTAGAATCCCATGAAAAATAGAACAACTACATGAAGAAATACATTTCTACAAGATAAACTAGAAGACATTGAAAATAGGGCACAACGAGACAATATACGCATCCGCGGAGTCCCTGAATCCGTGAAAGATCTACAATCAACAGTGACTGCGCTATTCCAGGAGCTCTGCCTCGAACATCCCAATTGATCGACTGGAAACTCGATAGAGTTCACAGAGCCCTACGAGCACCACAATCCAAATGGTCTCTAAGAGACATCATATTAAAATTCCACTACCACAGAACCAAAGAGAAACTGATGCGAGCTGCTCGATCTTACCCGTAATCTAAAATTAAGGCAGCTCGACTACCAATTATTCCCCGATCTAGCACATCTACACTGTCCAAGAGGTGAGCTCTAAGCTGTACCTATCAATCCTACAACAAGAAAAATACTATACAGATGGGGCTTTCCATTTAAACTGACTCTTACATTTCAAAATAAAGTCCATACCATCCTATCACCTGAGGAGGCCCGGCGCTGCCACAAAGAATTGAACCTACAACTGCCCCACCCAGCCCGCGGATTCCACAGCCTCGTCTCCCGCATCCCCACCACCCCCAAAAACCTCGCCAGGAGCCAGGAAAAAAGACGCCACAACCACCTGAATAAATTCACACAACCCTCTGGAGTTGTATCTATGAAGGACTTTTAGTCTGCAGGCCGTAGATTTTTGTTTCTCTTGCAGATCTAATCTTTCACCAGTCGCAAACAACTTTTGCATTACCGTGAGTTAATCCCACTATATACATGAGGCCCTACCGGAGAACAAAAGACAGAAAAAAGGCAGACCTTTTCCGGCAGCGGACCTCTTAGAGTAAGAAACAACTTCCTCCTGGATAGAACACTACTCTCTAACGAAATATTCAACAAGAATTACAGTCAATATCGAAAAAAAAAAAAAATGCCTTATGTTTTATAATGCTTTCTACCCAGATCTACCTCCCTCCTCCCCACCCTCTCGCTGCATCTATCCCCCTTTCGTACTCACCATCCCCCCCCCCCTCATATGGATCTTCCCGACCACCTTTAACTCTAAACATACAAATACACATACAATCCACCCTAGCTCAGAGCTAAAATTGCTAATCCTACTGTGCCCACCTTGTAACTAGAAGAGTTTACCACTTGTTACAACTAAGACAATCTCACCCATTGTTACTAACAATAAAGGATATGAAGTACCACACCCTCTTCCCCTGCTCCTTCCCTCTTCCTGTCCCTCCCCAACCTCCCCTCCCATGTGGTGGAGGTCCTGAGACGGTTTCCATTTACAATATAACCACCCCCTCAACATGACCTAAAAATAATAACCCACAATGGACACTTTAATCTTCCCCACAAATCGCTCAAAAGCATTCAGATACTATAAAAGCAGACACGCAGACATAGTGTGCCACTCAGAAACCCATATCTCCAGTAACTCCAACCCACGCTACCTATCCCCCAATACTCCACATTCTTTCAGCAAATGCTACCACTAAAACCTAAAGGAGTCACCATCTGCTTCAGTAAATCATTTCCCTTCACACACATCTCTACTATAGCAGACCCGTAAGGTCGCTACCTAATACTAACAGCTCCATCCAAGACATCCCAGTTACTATCGTCTCCTACTACGCTCCAAATTCAAGACAAATCCAGTTTTTCACAAAGCTTTTTAAATTGGTCAGACAACAAATCAGGCACCATTAACCTTTGCGGTGACTCAAACTGCATTCTTGACCCGAATCTGGATAGGAAATCAACCACCCTTCCAGCCCATCCCCTATTGCCCCAACATACGATATCACATAACTTTAAAACCCTCCTTCAACAACACCATTTGGTAGATGCCTGTCGAGAATCAAACCCAACTACCAAAGACTATACTCACTTTCAGCTCCACACTCTCTATGTAGAAGAATAGACCACATTCTAATTCCTGATACCTCACACCTCAAATACTACAGTTTAAAATCTTATCAGTACCATGGTCTGACCATAGCCCATTATACATACATGCAACTCTTGATGTCTAAACCCACAAACACATCTTGGACCCTCAACGACTCTCTCCTATCGATCCCTGGGGTTATATCCATAATAACTACACAATTGAAAGAATACCTTTCAATTGAATAGTCCATCTGCCTCCTACCCTATCTCTCTTTGGGAAGCGCACAAGTATAGATTCAAGGCCACTTAATACCAATAGCAGCCCGACGCAAAGGGAACGCATGTCGCAACAACTAAAATAGAACAACAAGTCTCCCAACTTGAAGAAACAGCCAAAAAACATCCATCTAAAAATAATCTCCAAGCGCTATCTTGAGCTAAAACAGAATTAGACCTTTGCCTTACAGATACAATAGAACAAAAAATACGATGGTCCCGACAGCGTTTTTTACGTACTTAACAACAAACCTTCACGCCTCTAGCCCGTAGACTTCGCTCGCACCCCAACACAAATCCATTCTACAAGCTACGCACAAGCAAAATGAAATTACAGCACACCCAAATACAATAACGCGGGAAATCCAAAGTTCTTAACAAGTGATGAGTGAGCACCAAAATGCTCGGTGCTCATTACTCGGACGAAAATTGCGATGCTCGAGGTTCGTTTCGAGTAACGA
>NC_089839.1:267515782-267685947 GCF_035609145.1 Eleutherodactylus coqui | reverse complement strand
TTAGCACTTCCAAGATAGAGGAAACACTATCCCGAAGGGAACCCCAATAGTGCGCATGATAGGAGGCACGATTAAGGTTTGCAAGGTCCGGTGGGTAAGGGGTTAATTGTTGCCGTATGCATATGAATAAGAGGAGGTCAGCGGTGTTAAAGAAATGAGCTGGCTCCTCAAGAACCTAGTCAAATGCTTTCCTCCTTAATTTTTCTCTTTTAAAACTAGATATTTTGTGGACCAGAAAAAGAGAGGAAAGGGTTAAATGGTGACTGATGAACCCTTACAATAAGCACACATGTGGTCCATGCTGGGATTATAATTTATCTATAAAATAGATTATTTTATTTTTAAATGAAATTTGATTTGTTGTAGTCTGTTCTTGACAGTCAAAATCTGAGCAGAAATTTGGAACCAGCACCCAAAACTTTATAGGAAACACAAAAATTTTGTCCAGAAAAAATAAAAAAAACATTATTTTAAATCAGTTATTATATAATTGATGATATAATTATTTATTATTTCATAATGCTGCTGGTGAACCTCCTTCTGCTAGTATATGGATTACTTGTATTCATTAAGGCTCTTGCACACTGGCGATAGATTTTCTGATTTTGTAACCAATGATTTTCAATGGTTTCATTCTCATTCGCAATGTGTTCATTCAAGCCAAGTTGCAATAAAAAAAAATCTGCGATATCACCCATTGTTTTGGCGGATTCCAAGGCTGTTTCACAATCTTCTCCTATTGATTTCAATAGAGCCGGCGCTGCGCTTGAAAAAAGTTCAAGAAGGAGCTTTGATGCCTTTCTGGAGCATTACAGTATTACATGTTATTGTGTCTGATTACTTCAGAAGGGTTGTTGTTATAGAGAGTTATTCTAATTGACATATTAGAGTTGGGAAGGAATTAGAGATGAGCGAACGTGTTCTTCCGAGCTTGATATTCGTGCGAATATTAGGGTGTTCGGGATGTTCGTTATTCGTAACGAACACCATGCGGTGTTCTGGTTACTTTCACTTCCTTCCCTGAGACGTTAGCGCGCTTTTTTTGGCCAATTGAAAGACAGGGAAGGCATTACAACTTCCCCCTGTGTTGTTCCAGCCCTATACCACCCCCCTGCTGTGAGTGGCTGGGAAGATCAGGTGTCACCCGAACATAAAAGTCGGCCCCTCCCGCGGTTCGCCTCAGATGCCGTGTGAGTTAGATGAGGGACAGTGCTGTTTGTACCGGAGCTGCTGTAGGGAAAGAATTGGTAGTTAGTGTAGGCTTCAAGACCCCCCAAAGGTCCTTATTAGGGCCACTGATAGCTGTGTGTTGGCTGCTGTTAGCAGTGGCAATTTTTTTTTTCCTCAAAATCGGCTCTGCAGAGCGTTGCAACCCGGCATTAGGGACAGAAGTGCTGCATAGGCAGGGAGAGTGTTAGGAGTGAGTGTAGCCTTCAAGAACCTCAACGGTCCTTTCTAGGGCCATATTTATCCGTGTGCAGTACTGTCCAGGCTGCTGTTAGCTGTGCTGCATTTTTTTTTGCTTCTCAAAATCGCCTCTGCAGAGCATTCCACCCCTCCATTGATACTGCAGGGAAAGAATTGTATAGGCAAGGGCCACAACACAGTTATTATTCATTGAATATACGCAGTGCTTGCCTTTTGCTTGTAAAACAAGTGAAAATAATTCTATTTGTCCTGCCTCTGTCCGTCCTAAGGGCGGTGGACACGTGTCGGCTGCGTGTGCAACCTGTAAAAATCAGACGCACCCAGCTACGTTTTACTCCTGGCTTCGCCATTTGCTTTCCTTAATTAGGAAAAAAAAATACCTGCTCTGCCACAGTTAATAACTCTGCTACCCTCACGTTCTGTGACACATTAGCAGGAAAACAGCACAGTTATTAAACTTAGATTATTCATTCACTAGAGGCAGTGGGGCCTTTCGTTTTCAAAAAAAGGGAAAAAATTATATTTGGCCTGCAGTCTTGCGCCAATTTATTAGCTGCCTGTGAAATCAAATCACTGGTAATACAGCATGCTGAGGGGTAGGGGTAGGCCTAGAGGACGTGGACGCGGCCGAGGACGCGGAGGGCCAAGTCAGGGTGTGGGCACAGGCCAAGCTCCTGATCCAGGTGTGTCGCAGCCGACTGCTGCGCGATTAGGAGAGAGGCACGTTTCTGGTGTCCCCACATTCATCGCCCAATTAATGGGTCCACGCGGGAGACGGTTATTAGAAAATGAGCAGTGTGAGCAGGTCCTGTCCTGGATGGCAGAAAGTGCTTCGAGCAACCTATCGTCTACCCGCAGTTCTGCGCCGTCCACTGCTGCCAATCCGAATCCTCTGTCTGCTGCTCCTCCTTCCTCCCAGCCTCCTCACTCCACTACAATAACACCTGCTCAGGAGCGGGAACACTCCCAGGAACTGTTCTCGGGCCCCTGCTTAGATTGGGCAGCAGCGGTTCCTCTCCCACCAGAGGAGTTTATCGTCACTGATGCCCAACCATTCGAAAGTTCCCGGGGTCCGGGGGAAGAGGCTGGGGACTTCCGCCAACTGTCTCAACAACTTTCTGTGGGTGAGGAGGACGATGACGATCAGACACAGTTGTCTTGCAGTGAGGTAGTAGTAAGGGCAGTAAGTCCGAGGGAGCAGCGCACAGAGGATTCGGAGGAAGAGCAGCAGGACGATGAGGTGACTGACCCCACCTGGTGTGCAACGCTTACTCAGGAGGACAGGTCTTCAGAGGGGGAGTCAAGGGCATCAGCAGGGCGGGTTGCAAGAGGCAGTGCGGTGGCCAGGGGTAGAGGCAGGGCCAGACCGAATAATCCACCAAGTGTTTCCCAAAGCGCCCCCTCGCGCCATGCCACCCTGCAGAGGCCGAGGTGCTCTAAGGTCTGGCAGTTTTTCACAGAGACGCCTGACGACCGACGAACAGTGGTGTGCAACCTTTGTCGCGCAAAGCTCAGCTGGGGAGCCAACACCAACAGCCTCACCACCACCACCATGCGCAGACATATGATGGCCAAGCACCCCACAAGGTGGAACGAAGGCCGTTCAGCGCCTCCGGTTTGCACCCCTGCCTCTCCCCCTGTGCCCCAACCTGCCACTGAGATGCAACCCCCCTCTCAGGACACAGGCACTACCGTCTCCTGGCCTGCACCCACACCCTCACCTCCGCTGTCCTCGGCCCCATCCAGCAGTGTAGTTCAGCGCACCATCCAGCCGTCGCTTGCGCAACTGTTGGAGCGCAAGCACAAGTACGCCGCCACGCACCCGCACGCTCAAACGTTAACCGTCCGCATAGCAAAATTCATCAGCCTTGAGATGCTGCCGTATAGGGTTGTGGAAACGGAGTCCTTCAAAAGTATCATGGAGGCGGCGGCCCCGCACTACTCAGTTCCCAGTCACCACTACTTTTCCCGATGTGCCGTCCCAGCCCTGCACGACCACGTCTCCCGCAACATTGTACGCGCCCTCACCAACGCGGTTACTGCCACGGTCCACTTAACTACGGACACGTGGACAAGCACAGGCGGACAGGGCCACTACATCTCCCTGACGGCACATTGGGTGAATTTAGTGGAGGCTGGGACAGAGTCAGAGCCTGGGACCGCTCATGTCCTACCCACCCCCAGAATTGCGGGCCCCAGCTCGATGGTGGTATCTGCGGAGGTGTATGCTTCCTCCACTAAAGCACCCTCCTCCTCCTCCTCCTCTGTCTCGCAATCAAGATGTGTCAGCAGCAGCACGTCGCCAGCAGTCGGTGTCGCGTGGCGTGGCAGCACAGCGGTGGGCAAGCGTCAGCAGGCCGTGCTGAAACTACTCAGCTTAGGCGATAAGACGCACACGGCCCACGAACTGCTGCAGGGTCTGACACAGCAGACCGACCGCTGGCTTGCGCCGCTGAGCCTCCAACCGGGCATGGTCGTGTGTGACAACGGCCGTAACCTGGTGGCGGCTCTGCAGCTCGGCAGCCTCACGCACGTGCCATGCCTGGCCCACGTCTTTAATTTGGTGGTTCAGCGCTTTCTGAAAAGCTACCCACGCTTGTCAGACCTGCTCGTAAAGGCGCGCCGGCTCTGCGCACATTTTCGCAAGTCCCACACGGACACTGCCACCCTGCGCACCCTGCAACATCACTTTAAGCTGCCAGTGCACCGACTGCTGTGCGACGTGCCCACACGGTGGAACTCTACGCTCCACATGTTGGCCAGGCTCTATGAACAACGTAGAGCTATAGTCGAATACCAACTCCAACATGGGCGGCGCAGTGGGAGTCAGCCTCCTCAATTCCTTTCAGAAGAGTGGGCCTGGTTGGCAGACATCTGCCATGTCCTTGGTAATTTTGAGGAGTCTACCCAGGTGGTGAGCGGCGATGCTACAATCATTAGCGTCACCATTCCTCTGCTATGCATCTTGAGAAATTCCCTGCAAACCATAAAGGCAGCTGCTTTGCGCTCGGAAACGGGGGCGGGGGAAGACAGTATGCCGCTGGATAGTCAGGGCACCCTCCTGTCTATTTCTCAGCGCGTACAGGAGGAGGAGCATGAGGAGGATGAGGAGGAGGGGGAAGAGACAGCTTGGGCCGCTGCTGACGGTACACCGGCTGATTGCCTGTCATCCTTTCAGCGTGTATGGCCTGAGGAGGAGGAGGAGGAGGAGGATCCTGAAAGTGATCTTCCTAGTGAAGACAGCCATGTGTTGCGTACAGGTACCCTGGCACACATGGCTGACTTCATGTTAGGATGCCTTTCTCGTGACCCTCGCGTTGCACGCATTCTGACCACGACGGATTACTGGGTGTACACACTGCTCGATCCACGGTATAAGGAGAACCTGCCCACTCTGATTCCCGAAGAGGAAAGGGGTTCGAGAGTGTTGCTATACCACAGGACCCTTGCGGACAAGCTGATGGTAAAATTCCCAGCCGACAGCGCTAGTGGCAGAAGGCGCAGTACCGAGGGCAAGGTAGCAGGGGATGTGCGTAGATCGAGCAGCATGTACATCCCAGGCAGTGCAACAGTCTTTAAGGGCCTGGCCAGCTTTATGGCTCCCCACCAAGACTGTGTCACCGCTCCCCAGTCACGGCTGAGTCGGCGGGAGCACTGTAAAAGGATGGTGAGGGAGTACGTAGCGGATCGCACGACCATCCTTGGTGACGCCTCTGCCCCCTACAACTACTGGGTGTCGAAGCTGGACATGTGGCCTGAACTAGCGCTGTATGCCCTGGAGGTGCTTGCTTGTCCTGCGGCTAGCGTCTTGTCGGAGAGGGTGTTTAGTGCGGCTGGGGGAATCATCACAGATAAGCGTACCCACCTGTCAACCGACAGTGCCGACAGGCTAACACTCATCAAGATGAACAAAGGCTGGATTTCCCCAGACTTCTGTTCTCCACCAGCGGACAGCAGCGATACGTAAGCAATACGTAGGCTGCACCCGCGGATGGAAGCATCGTTCTCTCTCACCATCCAAAACGGGGACATTTCTGCTTCATCAATCTGTGTATAATATTCCTCCTCCTCCTCCTGCTCCTCCTCCTGAAACCTCACGTAATCACGCTGAACGGGCAATTTTTCTTAGGGCCACAAGGCTCACTCAAATAATTTTTCTGAACAATTTTTATAAGTTTCAATGCGCTTAAAAGCGTTGGAACTGTAACTTGAACCAATTTTTCGTTACACTGGGCTGCCTCCAGGCCTAGTTACCACTTAAGCCTGATTAACCAAAGCGATTAATGGGTTTCACCTGCCCTCTTGGCTGGCCATGGCCAATTTTTGGGATGTACATTAGTACTGTTGATACAGCAATTTTTGTGGGCCCTCGCCTACAGTGTAATCAAATTAATTTTTAGCCCACCTGCATTCCAGCTGACGTTACCTCAGCTGTGTTGGGCAATGCAATGGGATATTTTTGTGTACCGCCGGTGGGTTCCAGGGAGCCACCCATGTTGTAGGTGCACACGGAGTTTTTAATACATCTGTACACTTGTAAAGAACCCCAGTCTGACTGGGGCATGCAGTGTGGGCCGAAGCCCACCTGTATTACGCACGACATTACTACCTCAGCTGTGTTGGGCAATGCAATGGGATATTTCTATGTACCGCCGGTGGCTTCCTGGCACCCACCCACGCAGTGGGTCCACAGGGAGTTTAACCTACATGTGTCCACTTCTAAAGAACCCCAGTCTGACTGGGGCATGCAGTGTGGGCCGAAGCCCACCTGTATTACACACAACATTACTACCTCAGCTGTGTTGGGCAATGCAATGGGATATTTCTATGTACCGCCGGTGGCTTTCTGGCACCTACCCAGGCAGTGGGTCCACAGGGAGTTTAACCTACATGTGTCCACTTCTAAAGAACCCCAGTCTGACTGGGGCATGCAGTGTGGGCCGAAGCCCACCTGCATTATGCACGACATTACTACCTCAGCTGTGTTGGGCAATGCAATGGGATATTTTTGTGTACCGCCGGTGGGTTCCAGGGAGCCACCCATGCTGTAGGTGCACACAGAGTTTTTAATACATCTGTACACTTGTAAAGAACCCCAGTCTGACTGTGGCATGCAGTGTGGGCCGAAGCCCACCTGTATTACGCACGACATTACTACCTCAGCTGTGTTGGGCAATGCAATGGGATATTTCTATGTACCGCCGATGGCTTCCTGGCACCCACCCATGCTGTCGGTCCACAGGGACTTCACAATAGGGAGTTGTACCTGCCTGTGTCTATGAATTAAAAAGCCCGGTCTAACTGGGGCATGCAGACACCTTGACAGAATGAATAGTGTGTGGCACATAGGTTCCCCATTGCTATGCCTACGTGTGCAGCTCCTGATGGCGGTGGCACAGGATTCTATTTCTCATTGCTTCTGTACAGCATTGTGGGCTATCGCCCCGCCACTTTTAAAGAGGGTCGCTGCCTAGCCGTGCCAACCCTCTGCAGTGTGTGCCTGCGGTTCCTCCTCATGGCAGACGCACTTCTAAATAGACATGAGTGTGGCGTGGCATGAGGGCAGCTGAAGGCTGCGCAGGGACACTTTGGTGTGCGCTGTGGGGGGGAGGGGGGGCGGTTGGTCAGCATGTAACCCAGGAGAAGTGGCAGCGGAGTGTCATCCAGGCAGTGATTGTGCTTTGTTGTAGCTAGTGTGGTGCTTAGCAAAGGTATGCCATGCTAATGAGGGCTTTTCAGAAGTAAAAGTTGTTGGGAGGGGGGGCCCACTCTTGCCGGTATTGTGGCTTAATAGTGGGACCTGTGAACTTGAGATGCAGCCCAACATGTAGCCCCTCGCCTGCCCTATCCGTTTCTGTGTCATTCCCATCACTTTCTTGAATTGCCCAGATTTTCACACATGAAAACCTTAGCGAGCATTGGCGAAATACAAAAAAGCTCTGGTCGCCCATTGACTTCAATGGGTTTCGTTGTTCGAAACGAACCCTCGAGCATCGCGGGAAGTTCGTTTACGAATAACGAGCACCCGAACATTTTGGTGTTCGCTCATCTCTAGAAGGAATATTTTCCTCTAAAATGAGGAAAATTGGCTTCAACCTCATTGTTTTTTTTTGCCTTACTCTGGCTCAATACTGGGGGGAATAGGCTAAAAATGGATGAACATAAGTTTTTTTAGCCTTATACATTATGTTACATTGTTATTTTTCCATAAGGTGTGCTCATATATTTTGTGTCGCTTTTTTCTTGATATACATGGTCTATGTTGACACATTAGTGGCACTCCATCCATATTTCTAGTCTTGCTCATTTTTCCTAGACGAAGAGTGGCATGTATACACATAGAATTCCCAAGGTAAGTGATTTATATACTGTGTACTCGGTTGGACTGCATCTTATTACTAAGTCCTGAGCGGAAGTAACTTTGAAGTCATTTTGTTTAAAATGTTAGATCTTTCAAGCGATGTGGAGTTTAAACTTATGAATCCGTTAGAGATGAGCGAACCTACTCGTTTCGAGTAATTACTAGATCGAGCACCGCGATTTTCGAGTACTTCCGTACTCGGGTGAAAAGATTCGTGGGGTGCCGGGGGGTGGGGGGAGGCGTGGCGGAGCGGGGGTAGCAGCGGGGAACAGGGGGGAGCCCTCTCTCTCTCCCTCTCCCCCTCACTCCCCGCTGCAACCCCCCACAAACCCACGGCGCCCCCCGAATCTTTTCGCCCGAGTACGGAAGTACTCGAAAATCGCGGTTCTCGGGCAAAAAAGGGGCGTGGCTGAGTAGGTTCGCTCATCTCTAGAATCCATCACTATTTATCCCTTCAATTATGTATATCACTATTCACGGGCTTTTACTGAGGTCTGAAATATTCAGAATTGTTTGTTTAAGGCCTCCTGCACACAGGCAGGTGGAACTCCGCTGTGGGTTTCCCGCAGTGGAGTTCGACCCGGTGTCCGGTCGGTGCCCCTTGCTTACCTGACCGGCACTCCATCGCACATGCACAGTGGCCGCCAGTGCTGGGGGCATGACACATATCCCGCGATACTTCCGCATTGCTTACTGCAGAAGTGCCGTGGGAAGGACGGCTTCCATTGACTTCAATGGAAGCCGGCCATGCATAACCTACACAAAATTGCAGCACGTTGCAATTTATTCTCTACGAGTGCAAAATTCGATTTCCGCTTGTGGAACTGAAATGGCATTTTGCCATTTAATACTATAGGGCTGTATTTGGTGCGGAATCCGGAGCCAGAATCCCTCTGCAGACTCCGCAATGCAAATAGGCCCATGTGCAGGAGGCCTAAGACATCAAATTCAGTGATGCACAGTTTGAGCAAATGATGCATTTGTAACAAATCCACAAACGTTAGCATGTAGATAAAACAAACAACCAGTTTAGCCACCCAAACCTAGATGTGCTGCCAGATTAATCCTCTATTTAAGCGCTCTGCACACTGGCGGGTTGGACCCCGTGTACGGATTCCCGCAGTGCAGCTCGTCTCGGTGTCCGTCTGGTAACCCCAATTTATCTGTCCGGCGGCTTCTGTATACTCCGTTTACATATAAGCCCTTCCCTGAAAAAGAAACATTTTTGTGTAAAAAAAAAAACAAAAAACTTACCTCTCCGCCGCTGCCGTGACCCCGTGGGCATGAAGAACACATCTTCCTTCACCCCCGCTAGTGAAAAGAATTCCCTGTTGCTCCCTGTTGCTACATCTGCCAAATTCTTTAATTCTCAACCGCAGGTGTGACACATGACAGCTGCGGTAGAGAATCCTGCTGCCGGCATCCCCGTCAATGGCTTTTCAGGGTGAAAAGCCATTTACAAAATATATTTTAAAAAAAAATTCAATACTTACCTCCCTTCAGCTGTCGGGGCTCAGCCACAACTTCTGGCGCTATCCCCGACACTTTAGTTCTGAGATATCAGCAGCCGGAGATTTAAAATCCCCACCTGCTAGTAGCTCTGATTGTGATTGGCTGAAGCACTTCAGCCAACCACAATCAGAGCTACCAGCAGGCGGGGATTTTAAATCCCCAGCTGCTGATAGCTCAGCTCAGCAATGCAGAGTCAGGGACAGCGACAGAAGTCGCCGCTGAGCCCCGGCAGCTGTCAATGGCTTTTCAGGGAGGAGCTTCATAAGCCCTTTCCTAAAACGCCTGTTAAAATAGTGGGGGAAAAAGATAATAATACCTGCCGGGGCTCAGCCACGGCTTCTGCAGCTGTCCCCGGCTCTGTAGTTCTAAACTATCAGCAGCCGGGGATTTAAAATCCCCGCCTGCTGGTAGCTGTGATTGTGATTGGCTGAAGCACTTTAGCCAACCACAATCAGAGCTACCAGCAGGCAGGGATTTTAAATCCCCGGCTGCTGATAGCTCAGGACAGCAGTGCAGAGTCGGGGACAGCGGCAGAAGTTGCCGCTGAGCCCCGACAGCTGTCAATGACTTTTCAGGGAAGGGCTTCATAAGCCCTTCCCTCAAAAAAGCCTGTTAAAATAGTGGGGGAAATAAAAAAGAATACTTACCTGCTGGGGCTCAGCGGCATCTTCTGGCGTTGTCCCCAGCTCTGTAGCTCTCAGCTATCAGCAGACGGGGATTTAAAATCCCCGCCTGCTGGTAGCTCAGATTGTGATTGGCTGAAGCACTATCCCGCAGTGACAGCTGGCTCCCACTATGGTATATCGCGAGATCTGCTATGATCTCGTGCTATCCTCATGACGTAAAGGTACGTCATTTTGCAGGAAGTAGCCCGCTCCCATGACGTACCCTTACCTCATGGGGCGGGAAGGGGTTAAGGATAGAGCCACAGTTTCAGGGACTAAGTACCAGAGATGGTTGGAAATTGTTTTGCAGCAGCCTTACTGATTGCTGGATCAATATCCTGATAATTTATCAGTTGATGCATGAATAGGAAATCATGATAAGGTGCTTTAATTGCTTCTGATAACAGAAACCTGGCTGAAACGCACACTGGAGCAAGAAAAATACATATTGTTCTTGCAGGGTTCTTTTCACTTTGAGATAACTGAAATTGATCTTGAAACAGGTATATCTCAAGTGCACCTTTGTCATCCACCCAGCATGACTTACAGCTCCTGATATACCGAACGATATCTCGTTCCTTGAAATGCCGCCAAGAAAGATCATCGTTAACTCCAACAATTCTCGGTAACGCAGGAAAAGTCCTGCATGTAAGGTTATTGTGCAATGTGCAAATCGCATAGCATAATTCACGCATCAGATAATTGTATGTTAAATCAGTTGTAGCGCCGATTTACCTTAAATGCTAATTAAATTAACGAAAACTTGCATTAATTTCCATTACTAGTGCTTACAAGTGATTATAAATATTTAACTAAAAAAAAAAAATTTCAAATGTTCATGGTCAATGAGGGTTGCCTTGCAATTGTCTGATTGAGCTAAAACTTTGCACAGATCATTTTTTGTTGATTGGAACAAGATGGGGGATGGGAGCTAAACATTTAGAAAGTTGAAAAGTAAGGGCCACTCGAAGGCCGCCTGCAGACGGCTGGGTCGGATCCGGCAGCGAGAATTCTCACCGCGGGACCCGCCAAAGCGCCTGCAGAGAGCAGCGTGTACACATGCACGTGCCGCGGTCCCAGCTCTTTCATGTGCCGGCTGCCGGTGAGTGAAGTTTCTGTGCGGGGCAATAGGGCATGCCGCGGTTTGTTTGCCGCGCGAGATTTCGCACGGCCAAACCGTGGCCGTCTGCATAGGATTGCGTTTGTTAACAAAATCCTATGCAGGCTTCCAAGGGCGATAATGCTGTGGGAAATCCCGCCGCGGAATTTACGCCCGTCTGCAGGCGGCCTAATATGTGTATACATATTTTATATCTTGGTTCCTCTGAAGTAACCATGACTCCATAAAATTTTCCATCCAAACAAAAGGTAAACGCCCGTACTAAATTAACTCGGTCGAAGGCAGGTATATCAGCTAGTTAGCTATATAGCTGTTATAATACTGTATATATTTTTTTACTATTACTACACCAGCATACCTTGTATTTCTGACTCCTGATACTGACTCTCTGCCTTTTGACCTGACGTTGCCTTTGCCTGACCCTCTTGTACCGCGTACCCTCTCGTTGCTGACCCGGATTGTCTGACTCTCCTTGCTGTTGTTTGTTCCAGTGTCTGTCTGTTTGTTAGTCCCAGTGTCCCCCTTCCTTAGTGAGTGTAGGGACCGTCACCCAGTTGTCACCCTGGGGCTTAGCCCAGGGGGGCAAGTAGGAAGGGACAGGGGTTGCGGGTATTTTCAGGGACCTCCAGTTTCCCGGCCCCTGAGTCCTGAGAGTAACACTGGCCGAACGGAAGTCGGATCCCTACATCCGACCCGCAACCTTGAACCTCGCTATGGAGGCTGTGGCGGCCCTAGCCAACCAGGTACAGGTTCTGATGGACCTGGTCCAGGACCTGACTGCTCGTTTGCAGCATCAGGATCAGCGAGGGGCTTCTAATATGATACAGCTCCCTGCCACTCCTGGTACAGTTTCTGAACCCCGAGCAACACCTCCTGACTTCTTTTCAGGGGAGAGAAGTCAGTTTTTTGTGTTCAGAGAAGGCTGCAAGCTTTATTTTGACCTCCGACCCCACACCTCTGGCACAGAATACCAGAAAGTGGGTTTCGTGATAACTCGCCTGAGGGGAGAACCCCAAAATTGGGCCTTCTCCTTACCAGCTGACTCCCCCACCCGACAGTCACTCGACACCTTTTTTGCTGCTTTGGGCCAGCTGCATGACAAACCTGACCGTGCTGCCTTCGCAGTCTCTAAACTCCTGGCCTTGCGACAGGGGCGGAAGGTGGCTGAGGACTTTTGTTCACAATTTCGCCAACACTGCACGGAGTCTGGGTGGAATGACGCGGCCTTAAAGGATCTGTTTTTGGCCGGCCTGTCGGAGGGCCTCAAGGACCTCTTGGTGGCACACCCGGAGCCTAGAACTTTGGAGCAAGCCATGTCTCTGGCCATCCGGGCTGACCGACTCTTGAGGGCCAGATGCTCGACTCGGACCAGCCCTGCCTGTACGTCTACATCCTCGGTGGTTCCGACCTTAACCCCTCCCTCCACAGAACCCATGGAGCTGGGAACCATGACCCCGAAGCAACGTCGGGAATATCGTCTCAGGATGAACCTCTGTCACTACTGTGGGGAGCCGGGTCATCGCATTGTGACCTGCAAAAAAAAGCCACGGCAGGAAAACTTCCGCTCCTAGGCAGTTATCGGGAGGACTGTCTAGGAGCTAAGGTACTCCCTGTAAGGTCTAAAATGTTGTTGCCCTTAGAATTCCGGTCTTTCTACCGTGCTGGGCTTGCGTTTCTTGATTCTGGTGCTGCTGCTAATTTTGTTAATTTCGATTTTGTTGCTAAACTGTCTGAGTATTTTTTCCGTGTAGACCCCCCTATTCTGGTCTCTGGTGTCGACTCTACTCCCTTGCAGGCTGGTCTTGTAAATCTGGTTACCCCAGAGTTACAGTTCACTCTTGGGGCCTTACATACGGAGTCCTGTACATTTTTGGTTATGAAAAACCTGTCTGTGGATGTTGTGCTGGGGCTACCCTAGCTAAGGGAACACAACCCTGTAATTAACTGGGACACGTTGGAACTGGTCAAGTGGGGTTCTCGCTGTGACAGCCACGTACACCCAGTGGGGGTGGATGTCTCCACCTGCGAGGGAGTTGAACTACCTTACTATCTCTCCGAGTTTTCGGACGTTTTTTCTAAACAGCTATCAGAAGCCTTGCCTCCCCATAGAGAATGGATTGTAAAATAGAGTTGATTCCGGGGCCAAACTTCCTAAAGGTCGCATCTATAATGTTTCGGTTCCGGAGAGGGAGTCTATGAAGGATTATATCCAGGATAGTTTGTCCCGGGGGCATATCCGGCCCTCCGAGTCTCCAGTAGGGGCTGGGTTCTTCTTTGTGGAGAAAAAGGACGGGGGTCTCAGACCCTGTATTGATTACAGGGAGCTAAACAAAATCACCGTCAGGAACCAGTATGCCCTTCCGCTCATCCCTGACCTCCTCAATCAGGTCACTGGTGCCCAGTAGGTCCTCTAAACTCGACCTAAGGGGAGCTTACAACCTCATTCGTATTCAGGAGGGGGATGAATGGAAGACGGCGTTCAATACGCCCCTCGGTCACTTTGAGTACCTGGTCATGCCTTTTGGGTTGTGTAATGCCCCTGCTATATTTCAAGGTTTCATGAACTCAGTTTTTCAGGACATCATGGGGGTGTTCGTCGTAGTGTATCTAGATGATATTTTGATTTTTTCCTCCGACTGGGAGACACACCAGGTACATGTTCAAACGGTCCTGACTCGACTCAGGGCTAACCAGCTATTTGCTAAGCTTGAAAAATGTGTTTTTGGGGTGCAGAAGATAACCTTTTTAGGGTATATCATTACTCCATGGGATATGCAGATGGATCCGGGGAAGGTGAAAGCCATCACAGAGTGGGCCCAACCAGTCACTCTAAAGGCCCTCCAGCGCTTCTTGGGCTTCGCTAATTATTATCGGAAGTTCATCAAGAACTTTTCTGTGGTGGCTAAACCCTTAACGGATCTCACCAGGAAAGGGGCAGATGTGAGTACCTGGTCTCCAGATGCGCTGGCGGCCTTCGCTACCCTGAAGGCTGCCTTTTCCTCCGCACCCGTTCTTGTCCAACCAGACCTGTCGTGCCCGTTTGTGGTGGAGGTGGATGCCTCTGAGTTTGGAGTAGGGGTGGTACTTTCTCAGGGGCCGTCTACACTCACAAATCTTAGACCGTGTGCTTACTTTTCTAGAAAATTTTCCCCTACTGAACAAAATTATGATATAGGCAATCGTGAGTTACTTGCTATAAAATGGGCGTTCGAGGAGTGGAGGCATTTTTTGGAGGGAGCTCGCCATCAGATCATGGTACTCACAGACCTTCAGGGTTCCCAGGATAAACTTCTTGGTCAAGCTAATAAAAGACGCACGATCTCTGCACCGTTCGTGGTTGGGGAGCAGGTATTACTGGCCTCAAAAAATTTGAGACTCAAGGTTCCATCCCTAAAGCTGGCTCCCCGCTTTGTTGGTCCGTTCACCATCTCCCAGGTGGTCAATCCTGTTGCTTACAGGCTATCTCTTCCGCAGTCGTGGAAGATTCATGACGTCGTCCGCAAGGGGCTGCTGAAGAAATATGTAACCCTAGTTCTGCCCGCCCAGAGCCCGCCCTCTCCTACTCTTGTACAGGGGGAACTGGAGTATGAGGTAGAGCGTTTGATTGATGCTCGGCGTGTGAGAGGTATTTTACAATATCTGGTACATTGGAAGGGTTTTGGCCCTGAGGACCGTACATGGATTCCTGCCCGGGACGTACATGCACCACTGTTGGTTCGACGGTTCCACAGCGCCTTTCCCCTCAAGCCTGCTCCGGGCCGTGGGGGTCCAGTGTCCCCCTGTAGAAGGGGGGGTACTGTAAGGACTGGCGGTTCGCAGGTCCGTCGTGCCCGCACCACCGGTCCTGTCACACGTACGGCTGCTGTGCAGCGCAGGGGGGCCCTGGTCCTCGTCACCTCCCCTGGCCGCCGAGCTCCGCCTCGCTGCCGGGTTGCTAGGGACGCGGTGGGTGTTGCCCCGCGTCGCCTCCTAGGTAGCATAGCAACCAGACATGTGTCTCCTTTCCTGCCTCCTGCAGGGCTGGGGGCGGGTTCCCCAGTGCTGCTGGGTGTACTCAGCTGCTGTCAGGCTCCCCGCCCCAATCAGCTGCTGGGGCAGGAGCTCTAACAGCATTTAAACCTGTTGGTGTCTGCAGACCAGTGCCAGTGTTAGATTGGATTTCCTGCTACACCAGCGTACCTTGTACTTCTGACTCCTGATACTGACTCTCTGCCTTTTGACCTGACGTTGCCTTTGCCTGACCCTCTTGTACTGCGTACCCTCTCGTTGCTGACCCGGATTGTCTGACTCTCCTTGCTGTTGTTTGTTCCAGTGTCTGTCTGTTTGTTAGTCCCAGTGTCCCCTTTCCTTAGTGAGTGTAGGGACCATCGCCCAGTTGTCGCCCTGGGGCTTAGCCCAGGGGGGCAAGTAGGAAGGGACAGGGGTTGCGGGTATTTTCCGGGACCTCCAGTTTCCCGGACCCCGAGTCCTGACAGTCCCACTATTAAGCCACAATAGCGGCAAGAGTGCCCCCCCCCCCCAACAATTTTTACTTCTGAAAAACCCTCATTAGCAAGGCATACCTTAGCTAAGCACCACACTACCTCCAACAAAGCACAATCACTGCCTGCATGGCACTCCGCTGCCACTTCTCCTGGGTTACATGCTGCCCAACCCCCCCACACGACCCAGTGTCCCTGCGCAGCCTTCAGCTGCCCTCATGCCACACGCTGGCCTCATAGCCACACCACCCTCATGTCTATTTATAAGTGCGTCTGCCATGAGGAGGAACCGGAGGCACACACTGCAGAGGGTTGGCAGAGCCAGGCAGCGACCCTCTTTAAAAGGGGCGGGGCGATAGCCCACAATGCTGTACAGAAGCAATGAGAAATCCAATCCTGTGTCACCTCCATCAGGAGCTGCACACGTGGACCTAGCAATGGGGAACCCATGTGCCACACACTATTCATTCTGTCAAGGTGTCGCATAGCTCAATCCACACTGCAAGGGGAAAGCCGTCTGCGCTCTGCCCCCTACCCAAGTCAGTCAGTGTCTTTGTGCCAGACAGGTCAAACACCGCGATGGGAGCTAAGTTTGCACCAACAGCATAGGTGGGTCCTAGGAAACCCAAGACATGAACCAAAAATTGATCTGACCGGCCAAACATGGCAGACTTGCACCACGCCCACGACATAGGCCTCGGCTCACAGCTTCAGCAATCCTAGGCAGGAAGCGAACTTTCACTGCACCCAGGACATAGGCCTCTGCACAAACCCTCAGCAATCGCGGGCCTACAGCGGAGTCCAATGCTAGCGTAGCTATGCACGTCTCATTAGCGCTGTATTGCTCCTGTAGTTTGACCCAATGCAGTGCCCCGGATAGTAGAGCTAACATCAGATTAAATACGGGTGGGCTTTGGCCCACACTGCATGCCCCAGTCAGACCGGGGTTTTTTATAAATAGTCACAGGCAGGTACAACTCCGCAATGGGAATTCCATGTGCACCCACAGCATGGGTGGATCCCTGGAACCCACCGCCGGTACATAAACAAATCCCATTGCAGTGCCCAGCACAGCTGAGGTAACGTCAGATTAAATGCAGGTGGGCTTCGGCCCACACTGCATGCCCCAGTCAGACTGGGGTTCTTTATAACTAAACACATGCAGTTACAACTCCGTGTGGGCTGACAGTATAGGTGGGTCCCAGGAAGCCACCGCCGGTACATAAATAAATCCCATTGCATTGCCCAGCACAGCTGAGGTAATGTCAGATTAAATGCAGGTGGGCTTCGGCCCACACTGCATGCCCCAGTCTGACCGGGGTTTTTAATACATAGACACTGGAAGGTACAAATCCCTAATGTGAAGTCCCTGTGGAACCACAGCATGAGTGGCTCCCTGGAACCCACCGGCGGTACATAAATGTATCCCATTGCAGAGCCCTGCTCAGCAGAGCTAACGTCACATACAATACAGGTGGGCGTGAGCTTGATACTCGGGCGAATATTAGGGTGTTCGGGATGCTTGTCACCATTCCTCTGCTATGCCTCTTGAGAAGTTCCCTGCAAAGCATAAAGGCAGACGCTTTGCGCTCGGAAACAGAGGCGGGGGAAGACAGTATGTCGCTGGATAGTCAGAGCACCCTCATGTCTATATCTCAGCGCGTTCAGGAGGAGGAAGAGGAGCATGAGGAGGATGAGGAGGAGGAGGAAGAGACAGCTTGGCCCACTGCTGACGGTACAGGTACCCTGGCACACATGGCTGACTTCATGTTAGGATGCCTTTCTCGTGACCCTCGCGTTACACGCATTCTGTCCACTACGGATTACTGGGTGTACACACTGCTCGACCCACGATATAAGGAGAACCTTTCCACTCTCATTCCCGAAGAGGAAAGGGGTTCGAGAGTGTTGCTATACCAAAGGACCCTGGCGGACAAGCTGATGGTAAAATTCCCATCCGACAGCGCTAGTGGCAGAAGGCGCAGTTCCGAGGGCCAGGTAGCAGGGGAGGTGCGGAGATCGAGCAGCATGTACAGCACAGGCAGTGCAACAGTCTTTAAGGGCCTGGTCAGCTTTATGGCTCCCCAGCAAGACTGTGTCACCGCTCCCCAGTCAAGGCTGAGTCGGCGGGAGCACTGTAAAAGGATGGTGAGGGAGTACGTAGCCGATCGCACGACCGTCCTCCGTGACGCCTCTGCCACCTACAACTACTGGGTGTCGAAGCTGGACACGTGGCCTGAACTAGCGCTGTATACCCTGGAGGTGCTTGCTTGTCCTGCGGCTAGCGTCTTGTCGGAGAGGGTGTTTAGTGCGGCTGGGGGAATCATCACAGATAAGCGTACCCGCCTGTCAACCGACAGTGCCGACAGGCTAACACTCATCAAGATGAACAAAGCCTGGATTTCCCCAGACTTCTCTTCTCCACCAGCGGACAGCAGCGATACCTAAGCAATACGTAGGCTGCACCCGCGGATGGAAGCATCGTTCTCTCTCACTATCCACAACGGGGACATTTCTGCTTCATCAATCTGTGTATAATATTCCGCCTCCTCCTCCTGCTCCTCCTCCTGAAACCTCACGTAATCACGCAGAACGGGCAATTTTTCTTAGGGCCACAAGGCTCACTCATATAATTTTTCTAAAAATTTTTTATACGTTTCAATGCTCTTAAAAGCGTTGGAACTTTAACTTGAACCAATTTTTCGTTAAACTGGGCTGCCTCCAGGCCTAGTTACCACTTAAGCCACATTAACCAAAGCGATTAATGGGTTTCACCTGCCCTCTTGGTTGGGCATGGGCAATTTTTCTGATGTACATTAGTACTGTTGATACAGCAATTTTTGTGGGCCCTCGCCTACAGTGTAATCAAATTAATTTTTAGCCCACCTGCATTACAGCTGACGTGACGTTACATCAGCTGTGTTGGGTACTGCAATGGGATATTTTTATGTACCGCCGGTGGGTTCCAGGGAGCCACCCATGCTGTAGGTGCACACGGAGTTTAACCTACATGTGTCCACTTGTAAAGAACCCCAGTCAAACTGGGGCATGCAGTGTGGGCCGAAGCCCACCTGCATTTAGCACGACATTACTACCTCAGCTGTGTTCGGCAATGCAATGGGATATTTTTGTGTACCGCCGGTGGGTTCCAGGGAGCCACCCATGCTGTCGGTCGACAGGGACTTCACAATAGGGAGTTGTACCTGCCTGTGTCTATGAATTAAAAAACCGCGGTCTGACTGGGGC
Organism: Eleutherodactylus coqui; assembly: GCF_035609145.1. Classification (NCBI taxonomy): domain Eukaryota; kingdom Metazoa; phylum Chordata; class Amphibia; order Anura; family Eleutherodactylidae; genus Eleutherodactylus; species Eleutherodactylus coqui. The sequence continues at coordinate 267,667,134 of NC_089839.1, read as the reverse complement.
GTGCAGACACCTTGACAGAATGAATAGTGTGTGGCACATAGGTTCCCCATTGCTATGCCCACGTGTGCAGCTCCAGATGGAGGTGGCACAGGATTGGATTTCTCATTGCTTCTGTACAGCATTGTGGGCTATCGCCCCGCCCCTTTTAAAGAGGGTCGCTGCCTAGCCGTGCCAACCCTCTGCAGTGTGTGCCTGCGGTTGCTCCTCATGGCAGACGCACGTATAAATAGACATGAGGGTGGTGTGGCATGAGGGCAGCTGAAGGCTGCGCAGGGACACTTTGGTGTGCACTGTGGGGGGGGGGGGCGGTTGGGCAGCATGTAACCCAGGAGAAGTGGCAGCGGAGTGTCATGCAGGCAGTGATTGTGCTTTGTTGGAGGTAGTGTGGTGCTTAGCAAAAATATGCATTGCTAATGAGGGCTTTTCAGAAGTAAAAGTTGTTGGGAGGGGGGGCCCCCACTCTTGCCGGTATTGTGGCCTAATAGTGGGACCTGTGAACTTGAGATGCAGCCCAACATGTAGCCCCTCGCCTGCCCTATCCGTTGCTGTGTCGTTCCCATCACTTTCTTGAATTGCCCAGATTTTCACACATGGAAACCTTAGCGTGCATCGACGAAATACAAAAATGCGCGGGTTGCCCATTGACTTCAATGGGGTTCATTACTCGAAACGAACCCTCGAGCATCGCGAAAATTTCGGCCCGAGTAACGAGCACCCGAGCATTTTGGTGCTCGCTCATCTCTAATTGCTGGATGCACTGTCTGCCATCCACGACAGGACCTGCTCACACTGCTCATTTTCTAATAAAGGTCTACCGCGTGGGCCCATTAATTGTGAGATGAATCTGGGGACGCCAGAAACTTGCCTCTCTCCTAATCCCGCAGCAGTCAGCTGCGATACACCTGGACCAGGAGCTCGGCCTGTGCCCACACCCTGACTTAGGCCTCCACGTCCTCTAGGCCTACCCCTACCCCTCAGCATGGTGTATTACGAGTAGAGCAGAAACAGAACACTGTAATTAAATGTGCCGCTTATTGGGCTGTGGTTGGAGGCTGACTTCGCTTACGGAACGCACAGCAGAGCCAGGAAACAATTATACGCAAGGCTGGGTATTAATCACCAACTACTTCCCCCAGCAGAGACGCAGTAAACTGAAGACAGTGACAGGCAGGCCAAATATAGTATTTTTTTAAACTTTTTGGGAAAAACCACACTGCCTGTGATATACACTGTATTTCGATTTCCCTGTTGGAGGCTGACTTCGCGTACGGAACGCACAGCAGAGCCAGGAAACAATTATGCGCAAGGCTGGGTATTAATCACCAACTACTCCCCCCAGCAGAGACGCAGTAAACTGAGGACAGTGACAGGCAGGCCAAATATAGTATTTTTTAAAACTTTTTGGGAAAAACCACACTGCCTGTGATATACACTGTATTTCGATTTCCCTGTTGGAGGCTGACTTTGCGTACAGAACGCACAGCAGAGCCAGGAAACAATTATGCGCAAGGCTGGGTATTAATCACCAACTACTCCCCCCAGCAGAGACGCAGTAAACTGAAGACAGTGACAGGCAGGCCAAATATAGTATTTTTTTCCCCTTTAGGGGAAAAAGCCCACTGCCTATATAGCCTGTATACCTCTTTCCCTGCCTCACCAGTACTGCCCCTATACTCTGTAAAATGACTGCAGACTGAGGACGCTATGGTCTGCACGCCCGATATACAAAAAAAAAAAAATTTGTGCAACACTGCTAAAAGCAGCCTCAACAGTACTGCACACAGTCAGATGTGGCCCTAAGAAGGACCGTTGGGGTTCTTGAAGACGAATATAACACCTAACACTCTCCCTATAGCAGCTACAGCAAGACAGCACTTTCCCTGATCTCTCTCTCCGTGCATCTATGGCGAGCCGCGGGCGGGGCAGATTTAAATACTCCGGTGTCACCTGATCTCCCCAGCCACTCACTGCAGGGGGTGGGATAGGGCTGGAATGTCACAGGAGGAAGTTGTAATGCCTTCCCTGTTTTTCTATTGGCCAGAAATTTCTCAGGGAAGAAAATGAAAGTAACTCGAACATCGCGTGGTGCTCGTCTCGAGTAAGGAGCATCTCAAACACCCTAATACTCGAACGAGCATCAAGCTCGGATGAGTACGCTCGCTCATCTCTACAGATTACAAAAAAAATACAGCCAATTTTGCATTTTGACTGTCATATTCATGTTGAGCACAAACATTGATAAGAAATTACTAATTTTATTTCAGTAACATGACTTTTGTAAAAAAAAGTTTGAACAGTGTTATCTGAAGGTTAACCAGATGCTCAATAATGAGCCAGGTGTCTTGACTATGAGAACAAACAACATATGCATATGAGAGAAAACAAACAATTAACAATAGTCCTGGTTCTACGTGACTATAGGAAGAGCACATGAAAGCATCTGTGATGGGGGGGTGATAGATAGCTTTTGAGAGGGCGAAGTGGGACTCTCTCTGTGTCTAGAAGAAGGAAATGGAGTAGTGAAAGGGAAGGGACAAATGAGCCAAGGTTCATTTGATGTATCTTTTCAGGACATTCAAGGATCCTCAGTAATCGCTTCTTAGAACTGGAACAATTAAGAGGCATTTTTGTACTCATGCAGGGAACTCGGAGTGATGTTTTTATGAGATGTTGGACCATTCTTGATTGAGAGATAGAGGACATTCTTTTGGAGAAGATTTAGCTTCTTTTTTTGGCAGATTGAGAGACCAATTCAAGAACACAGTTTTCGCTTGGGAGAAGAAATCACACAAAAAGTCACATTTTTGAAGATCAGGAGTTTCACAGGGAAGTCCCATTTGTACCGGATTTTTTCCTTTCTTAAAGCTCTTGTGAATCTCGTGAATTTTCTTCTCCTGGCAAGTTTAGCAGGAGAGAGATCCACAAACAATGAGATTTGCAGAGTGTTAAGGCAGCAGAAATGCAGATTTTTATTTGGTGGAAGCTGTCTGGAAGGTCTTTTTAATTAATTAAGCGATGAAGCTTTTAAGATAGCATTTTTGAAATGAAAGAAGTGCAGTCTTGTAAGAACATCTCTGGGTACAGCACAGCAGCTGAAAGATTTTTTATTTTAAGTACCCTGTGAGCCCTGTCAATCAGGAGATCTGATTGAGGTGCATTGGAAGTTTTCACTACAAAGAGGTCGGTGAGAAATTCTGATAGTTTTGATTCGTTTATGGTTTCTGGGGTGTTTCTAAACCAGATGTTGATCCTCCTTGATCTGTCCTCCAGATCCGCCAGCTTCAATTTAAATGCAGTGATGTCCTTCTCTGCTTGGTAGTGAGCATCCACCAGAGAGTTGTGAGCTAAGACAGTCTTCCATTTTTTCTCCGAGGTGAGAGGTGCATACACCTACAGCTATAATATTGTTGTGAATGGAGGAAACTGCTTCTTTAATATCTTTACGTATTGATTCTTTGAGATCCTGAAACATGGCTTTTAGGATCGCTGGTGGGATATACTCTGGATTTGTAATGGTTTGTTGAGACGGTGTATCAAGAGTCAAAAAGCTTGATCCTTTACATGGAGAATTTCCATTTTTTTCATTCAGAGAGTTCAGAGAATGAGGTGTTTGCTCAGTAACATTAGAGTTCCTCTAATCTTAGTGCAAAGAAAGTGAGGTAAGGGTTGCTAGCGCCCCTTTTTTGCCTCTTGTCAGTAGGTGAAGTATTGACAGAAGCTAAAGCTGATAGATCTAGAGAAAGCAGAACTTTTGCTTAAAATGAGTGAACAATGATGGCTGAGTATGCGTGCCCTAGGTTATTATAATAAAGTTTATAATAAAGTAGATTTTTATGTGAACCACTAGATGGCAGAGGGCAGCTGGATATAGCAGATAAAGGATATGAGAGAACCTTAACTTGACTAGAGTAGCTTTTTATTTGGCATGAAATGAGATTTGGCATGGAATGTAGGAGAACAAGATGCAATGGATCCGCAAGAGCTAGCGGCGGAACTTTGATAAAGAAACCTATTGTGTCTCTCTTTAAAAGTCAGGAAGGCTATGGGCAAGAGAAAAAAAAGCTGGGAAAGCTGTGTCAGTGATCCTCGCTGCCTGCTCAGTGTTGCCATGACTTCTTTATATAACTTTTAATATATTATAGAATGACAGTTTCCCCTTCACAGTGATAACACAGCAGCAGGCCTCTACCTACCTCTGCCCTACACAAAAGCAAGTGCTGTCAGCCCTCTACACTGTTCTCTCCAGCAGCTTTTGTTAATTGTAGTGGGGAGAGGGGGACTCTCCCCTTCTCCCCCAAGTTAGCAAGATGACGGACGTTTTGATTGTGAAGCCCACCCGCCTCAAAATGGCGGCTCTCTGTAGCCGCAGAGCCTGTCACTGAAGTCCCAGATGCAGTGAGCACTACTACTCACCCTCCACTCCTAGCAGGGGCACGGTCGGCAGTGCACTGTGCTGTGATGAAGGAGCTTCCTCTCTTCAGCGCCCTGACCAGCTGCACCATGGGCAGGAACCGCCGCCAGATCTCAGATGTGAAGAGGACTCTGCAGGCAGCTGGCCCAGCTTTTACCCAGGGTGGATTGATCAGGAGTGCCACACTCTGTGGTCTGGTGAGTTGGGGTGCTGGGCTCCATCAGGCAGGGTGTAGGTGGTAGGCCATAAGTCAGCACTTGGCTCAGCGATAAACTTTGTCCCCATAGTGCTGACCTAAGGTGAAGGAGGCTGGAATGTCAGGGTTTGGAGCTTTTGGGTACCTTTGGGTGGTAGGATCAGCAGGTATTCCCTGGTTTTCTGAGAGTAGATCAGGAGCATTGGAGCCTTGCGACTTCTCTCTCCCTGTGCTAAGCCACGCCCCTGCAGGAAATTGATGAGCTCCATCTCCGTCCAGTTGTTCCAAAATCTACAGTATTTTGCTACAGTAACAGTAGAGAATAGAAAAGTTGAGAATTAATCAATTCTTTTATGGGTGACAAGTAAGGCGTAAAAGCCATTTTACCTAACCTGAGTAGATGAAGCAAAGAGACCTTCAGTCTACTAAAGTGATAGCAGAATATTAGAAATCTTTAGACATTTTTTTTAAATAAAAAAACTAATATTTTGCATTGACATAAGTATAAATAATGATTAATTGCTATTCATCATCTTCATTTCCAGACACATGTATATGTTTTTCCTCATGCTTCATTTGGGCAAAGCAACCTGATTTTTATCATTTTGAAATTCCTTGACGTTCAAAGAATTCTGCTTAAATGAATCGATTTAAATTGAAATATCTCTTTATTTATATACAGTTTGGCTGACTACAGGCTTTGCTGCATGCTAATTAGTAGCAAATAATATAATGCAGTGCTGCAAAATATAATACTAGCATATTGCATGCAAAGTTATCAACGATGCCAACTCTACCTGGACCTAAAATAGCAGCAGAAATGAGGGCAAGACTGCTTTATAAAACATGTTTGCAGAGATTTGTAAGTGTGAGAGTGCATTACTCCCTGATCATATCATGGTTTATGAACATGCTAAATCTAATATGTGGTATCTTATTCAGGTTTTGATATTTCCACAAACATTCTTGCACTTAACCTGTTTAGGACCAGCCACAGTAAAATTACAGCAGTGCTGTAAGTCTCCTGCTCTGCAATCAGTCAGAGGCAGGAACCGGTTATCAGCTGTTAGTGACAGCTGATAACCCAGAGCAGAAGGCTGGAGGGGTTTTTAACCCTTCCTGCCTTCTGCTTCCATGATATACAGTGCTCAATGAGCACTGTATGGGGAAAGTGAAAGTAACATGTACTTTCACTATGGGAGCCTCAGAGGGTCATGTGACCTCCTGGGATTCCCTGCTACTGCAGAGCTGGAGGGTCAGACTAGACCCTGGCAGCTCTTCAGGTGACTAATGTCACCACAGGGGTTGCTTTCCCCTGTAGCTAGGGCTCCTATGGATGCCCCAGCTACAGTGGGAAAGTGTCAAATAAAGAAAGAAAAAAAATGTGAATGTCCTCCAGAGGTCTTATATGATGTCATGGGGGACATAGATAGTAAAAAACACAATTACATAAATAAGTAAAACAAAATAACAGAATAAAACAACAATACATAGAAAAGAAAGAGAATAACACAAAGCAGACGCCAACAAAAACCGTCACCGTATGCGCCCTGTAAACCAAAACCATGCATACTATATATCAAAATGTCCAAAACAAATAGAGGAACCTATTCCCATACTTTATTTTAGTGTAACTATAAAAATATTTTTTTTTTAAATTATAAATGTTAAAAAAATGACTTTTTTTAGCTTCTTACCCACAATAAAACTAATAATTTTTTTTAAAATTATAAATGTTAAAAAAATGTTTTTTTTTAGCTTCTTACCCACAATAAAACTAAAAAACAGGGAAAAAAAGTCAGTGAAAAAGATATAAAAAAAATAGCCCTATATGTCACGGGAAAAAAAATGCAGCAAAAATAATTTTGGTAGCTAAAGGGAAAAAAAATACAGCAGTAAAACCGCCACATGGGTAAAATCCCTAAAAAGTGTCTGGTCCTCAAGGTACAAAACAGCTTGGTCCTTAAGGGTTTAAAGAGTTTTCAAAGTATATTTCATTATGTAATCTGTGTTTTCCGTCATGTAGGTAATTAAGATTGCAAAATGTTCTGTTGAAAACAGTTTAAGGGCTCAGTCAGACAGGCGTTTTTTCGCGCAATTTGCGCATGCGTCCAGCGATTTTATAAAACCATTGCTTTGCAATGGTATCGGACACATGAGCGCTTTTTATGCGCTCGTTCGATAAATTATAGAACAGAAATCGCAGATCGCACCTATCTGCGATCTGCGATTCCTGTTCTCTTCTCTATATGCGCTCAATGGGGCCGGCGGCAGCAGCACCGACCCCATTGAGAACATATAGTAGACAAATCATTCTTCTCTGCCACAGCTGTAACAGCTGTGGCAGAGAAGAACGATGTTTGCCCATTGAATTCAATGGAGCCGGCAATACAGCCGGCTCCATTGAAAGCAATGGGCTGCCGGCGATCGCGGGATGAATTGTCGGGAAGGGCTTATATTTAAGCCCTTCCCTGTAATTCATCCAGAAATGTGTAAAAACAAAAAAAATATATATACTCACCTGGTCCCGGCAGACGGAGTTCAGCCGCGGCCGGCGGCAGTTCTCCTGAACTGCTCTGAGTAGTATTCAGCAGGCGGGGATTTAAAATCCCTGCCTGCTGAATGAGCTGCCTCTGATTGGTCACAGCCTGACCAATCAGAGGCAGCTCTCACTCACACCCATTCATGAATGGGTGAGTGAATGCTGCCTCTGATTGGCTCAGCGCAGGGACCAATCAGGGGCAGCTCTCAGCTTCTCTATGTTTAAAGCAAAATGAATTTACGTAATCTAAGAAACTAAAATTTCATATGCTTCTTCTTGTGATACAGAAATCTAATGGAAACAACATAAATGGAATATGTTGAGGAAGGAACAGGACAAGAACAGGCAGATTGGAATAAAGACTCAGGAAATGAGGGGCGCTAAATCACCAGAGATAGAGGATTACTATAGACCAGAAAATACATGATCCAGATGCATATGGAGAGAAGGAGAAATAATTGGGGACAGAAAAGGAAACTAATGAAAAAGGCAACACACAATATGACACTGTTTATGTATCTTATGTATTATGAATCATAGTTCTTTATTAGGGCTCCTTTCCACTGGCGAGGTAATAGCACGTTTTCTGTGTGATGCAAGAAAGTCCCACACATGTTGTTCTATGACAACCTTTCCACTAATGATGTTTAAGGGCAAGCTGCGATGCGAGGATTAAAAATCGCAGCAGGAGGATTGTTTCAGCGTTTTGCATATTTCTGTCACCCATACGGTGCAATGGCAAAACAGATTCTCGCATCGCAATGCAAAAGCTTGCGATTTTGCAGCATTGCGATGCGATTTTAACACTGCGAATTTCTCGCTGTGATATCGCTATCGCCAGTGGAAAGGAGCCCTTACTGATATATATTATTCATAGAGAATTTGATCAAAATTCTGGTAATATTCTGATCAGTTAGTCGGAATTTAACAAAAGAAGCACTTCATACCCAAACATTTATCAAAGATAGTTCAATGCAATACAACTGTTCCTATATTACTGTACTGTACAGATTAGAGGAGAAAAGTGTGGCAGATTCAAAGGTTTAATATAGATTACTGCAGCACCTTATACTGTATGAGCTTTAAAAGAGCTACCCATGAATCTCTCTTTTAAAAAATTGCTGGAACCTCATAGTGTATGAAATAGGCAGCCTGATGAATAAAGGGCCACTCCCATGAAAACACATTTTTCCATCTCTGCCCCCTCAACTGATTGCATGTCACCTTCTGGAAGTCTCCTCTGTATATTGCATTAACTTCCATGAATGCAGCCTCCTGTCTGATGCTTATCAGCCAGCATCTTGAGAATTTAGTTTCATACCAATCCCATAATGCACCAGCACAGCACGGTGCTAGGGGACAGTGTAATTATCATTACTTTCTATATTTACCTAAATAAGCAATAGCTCATATGTATACAGTCAAGAGGATGAGTTGCGATCTCCTCTATTATAAGTGTGTGACCGGAGCTGTGTAATCATCATCAGTAACTGTGACAGTAGTGTCTGTGTCCCCTCAAGGTAATTTCTGTGGTAGGATCCATGTAACAGTATCATACGAACTGAAAATCTGACTAGAAAATGAATGCATAACCCCCAATTAGATCTGAGCTGGTCACAACTGAGATCATATGATCGACTGAGGAAAGAGCATGTCCCTATTTAGCGCAGGAATGGAGTCACTTTGTTATAACTGCCGCAGCCGGGTCTGATGAATGTAGTGGCTCAGAGTTAGTGGGGCCCCTCCATAATGTTATGTCTGAAGCACAAACCAAAAATGGCAACAGCATGCAAAATAATTTTACTATCAGAGGTATATATACTTTTAATCAATACTCTAACCACATTAAATAATGCAAGGTTCTTGGTATATAATTTGATCAAATTACATTGGCCCATCTACCAACATCCAGGTGACCAAGCTTTCACATGGGTCCTAACACTAATACCAGGTGGTATAATCTCAAGCTAGGAAAGCTGAGTTCTTACCTCTCACAATGCTCCTCTCCTGGGACAAAGCCTACAAATAAAACCAGGGAAGGTAGGATACCGTTTAGATGTTCCAGTAGGAGGGACAGAAGGTGAATGGGCGGCAGGTGTGCACGATCCAGTGAAGGCAGCCAAAACTTCACAATATTTGTACACAAGAAGAAAAAAAGGTCAGCACTACCCAATGGAAATATATCCCAATAGAAATGTATAGGTGCACGTTAAACCATGGCTGCAACATATAGTAGAAGCAGAAACCAAAAATAACAACAGCACGCAAAATAAATTTACTATCAGAGGTATACATACCTATAATCAATACTCTAACCACATTAAATAATGCAAGGTTCTTGGTATATAATTTGATCAAATTACATTGGCCCATCTACCAACATCCAGGTGACCAAGCTTTCAGATGGGTGCTAACGCTAAAACCAGGCGGTATAATCTCAACCTTCTTTTTTGTACATAATGTTATGTCTGTCTCGTGCCATTGTCCTGTCAGTGTCTTAATTGAGGACTACATTAGATGTATATGTATTGCACCTTTGTAGCACTAATTGGGTTAATGTCTGAGTTATGTCTGGAAAATGTGATTATGTCCTATTATATGTGTTTGTATTGATGCATGGTTAGTTGTTTTTTTAGTATGGGAGGACAGTCTAGTCTAGTCTGTGGATGCAAGTCCGTGCAAGCAGTTCTGCTTACAAGTTTGTCAGTGAGCCACACAGACATTGATTGTGTGTGGAAAGAATGGAGGAAGTTGAACAATTTCCTTCTGCTCGGCATGGGACCAGTCTACCCAGGATATGCCAGTGCTACCACTAAGTACTGAGTGAGAGAGAAGGACCGTTGCTTGGCTCAAAGAAAGTAGAGAGTTGGAGAGAGTTAGAGTCGTCGGGAGCGGGATCACACAGATAACTAGGACTGTGGATTGTCCGTAATACCCTAATAATCCTCCCAGTCACACCAACTTCTCTTGTAATTGTGGCAAACTGTTGTTGTAAAGTGGACTTTGTTGAAGTTACAGTAAACAGACATTACCGACTGTTCCCGGTTTGTCCAGAACTTTTCCCTGCATGTGGACTACTTTATTCTACTGTCAAGGTTCATCGCAGAGGATGGAATAGTGGTGTCACGAGTGACAAAGAAGACTGCAGGTAACCTCCGGTTACTTTTCCCTGTGACCTCCCCCAGCAATCATTTGGTCGGGTCCCAAGCTACTCCCAGGGGGGGAGATGGTAGAGCTCTGTGACAAGGCTTTTATCTACCCTGCTGTCTCTTCGGCTGTTGGCCCGCTCCTCAAATACTGCAGTACATGAGATGTCGGTGCAGTACAAAGGGTTTAGCAATAGCGAAGTCAGGAGGAAAAGCTGGGGTCTGGTACACGAGTTGGACGATCAGTTTGTGGAGAAGTAAGTATGCGGGAGGATAGCTTTGTTAGATAGCTTGGTTAAAGCGAAATAAACTTTTAAGGAAGGAGGGAACAAGGCCAGGTTTATATTGGAGAGTAACTGGGGAAGATACAGGACACGGGGTGGACTATATAGGGAAAGCACAGGGCAGAGAACATGGAACAGGAGACAAGGACAAGGAACATGGGATTAAGACCTCATGTCCATGGGCAAAATTGAATTGCAGTTTAATATGCTCATAGATAATCATTGGGCATCTGGGGGTAATTAAATACCTGCGGATGTAATTTTTCCTGTCGTGCGGATCGCTCCATTTTCTGCTGATTCCTGTATAGATAGCTTCCATTGAAGTCAATGGAAGACGTCCGATTAGCAACACACCCGCAGCTGACACTGCAGATGTGCCGCCGGAAAGCAGGAGATTTGATTTTTTTTTAAATGTACAGTGCGATCGCATACCCTGCAGTGCAGAAGAAAAGAAGATCCGTCCGGGAAGGAGGAGACCCGCACCGCATTCGGACATGTGAGAAAATGTCTTTGGCTGCGGGCATGGGTGGATTTCGCTGCGGGATTCTGCTATTGGAATCTGTGTGTTCTGTAGACATGAGGCCTTAGACTCAGGGCAGCTATCCAGCATGCTGAATACCTCAGTACGAAGCGCTACCGCTCGGGTTGCTGGAGGTTGCGGGTTTGAATCCTGTCAAAGAGACCTGGAGTTTTAGACGGAAAGAAATAACTAATCACGGTAACACTAGCTCATTTATATATATTTATTGTTTGAGTTTTCCCGTGCTTTGAAAGCTCTGTGGAATAAGTTGGCTCTACACAAATCAAGATTATTATTATTACTTGGTGAATAGCTACATAAAAAATGAATTAAAAAAACTGGAGTGGCTCTTTAAAGCAGCTTACTTAAAGAGGTTTTCCTGAGGATAGGTCATCAATAGTATTTTCCACGGAAAACCCCTTTTACCCTTTTTTTGTCTTTCTAACCCCATTCCCCTGTTTGTGTCTCCTCCATAACTGAGGAGATTGGGCAGTCCTTCTTATCATCGTGCCATGTGACCACTGTTCTTCATTCTGCTCCAGCACCGTACTTGTCCTCTCCTGCATGCTGCAGAAGTCCATCCATTGTATGTGAGCTTTGCATAGTAGAAGACATGTTCTTACATTGATCCTAATCCTGCGATATCCAAGTAATGTCATTAAAGATCACCCCCGAGTCATGTAAAGCGCTCACCCAGCTGCAGCTCTGACAGCCTACATATACACAACCATTAGCTGTCTGCACAAACAATGCGGAGAAGTCCTGATGGCTTTCTGTGCATGCCTACGGTCAAAAGGAGACAGGAGAACTGCGCAGGAACGGCGAGCCACAGCACAGTGGGGAATAGAAGACACAATGGTGCATGTACGACCAGAGACTGAAGAACTGCTAGTATATGGAGGGCTGGAATGGGGATGGAACGGGAAGGATATCTCCTGAATAGTGTAAATCTGCAGTGTACCTGTATTGGAGTAAATTATTCATCTTCAGAAACCACTGAGCCTTTAATGTGATCATGGTAATACCCCTTAAATCCAGCAGTGACTCTGTGGATCAGGTGACCTTTTCCACAGGACCGCCCTTTGACGCAAAACTCATGAATCCTAATGGAAAAAAGTTCTTCTAAATATCAGTAAATTACAAAAGCATAAGCTAGGATTTGCGCATATTATTACACTTTATATGTACATGCAGTTAATCCCTTCCCTCCCCATGATATAAGGGTACGTCATGGGAGCAGGGTACTTCCCGAAAAAAGACGTACCCTTATGTCATAGGGATAGCGCGAGATCATGACAGATCTTGCGCTATCCCGCAGTGCTAGTCGGCTGTCAGTGATAGCCGGCCTCCCACTGTTACCCCCTTCCCTGCCGCGATCTATGTAGATTGCGGCATGGGAAGGGTTCACAGAGTGAGCGCGCTCCCTCTGTGAAGTTGCCGGGCTCTCACGATATAATCGTAGAGAGCCCAGCATGTTGCCATGGCAACAGGACGCCAGATACCGGCATCCTGTGTTGCCAGAGCCTATGATTGCTGTTTAAGCGATAAGGCATGGCAGGACAGAACTCCTGCCATGCCTTATCACAGCGATCATCAGTGCTGTGCTTTAAGTCCCCCAGAGGGACATAGATGGTGTAAAAAAAATAATAAAAATGTAAAAAAAAGAAAAATGTAAAAAAAAAGTTGTAAATAAACCCTTTTTTATGCTTTTTCTCATATTAGCATAAAAAAAGGTAAAAAAAAAACCTGGCACATATTTGGTATCAACACGTCCGCAACGATGTGTACAATAAGTTGCCCATGCTTTTTATTCTGCATGGCAGAAAGCGTAAAAAAACCCGCAAAAAAACAAAGGTTAAATGCTAATTTTTAGCATTTTGCCTCCCAAAAAAATGCAATAAAAGTGATCAAAAAGCCATACATTCCCCAAAATGGCACCAATAAAAACTACAGCTCGTCTCGCAAAAAAAATAAGCCCTGACAGGGCTCCATGCATAGAAAAATAAAAAAGTTGCAGGACTTTGAATGCAGCGGAAAAAAAAAAAAAGATTTCCCAAAAAAGGGTTTTTATTGCAGAAAAGTGGAAAAACGTAAAAAAAATATAAGAATTTTGGTATCGTTGTAACCGTACCGATCCGCAGAAAAATGTATTGTGTCATTTATGCTGCATGACTAACGCTGTAAAAATAAACCCCCAAAAATCTATGACAGAATGGGTGCATTTTCTCTCCCTGTGTCACCGAAGGGAACCACTGATAGTTAAAACATAATTTTTATTCAAAAAAATAATTGAAAGAAATGGACGTGATGACATTTATGCCTTTGATACCTCTTTTGGGTTACATAAACCGATAATATACCAATAATAGTGTTTCCTTGCTGTTATTTTTACTGTATCTTGACGGTTACCCCCTAGGGCACAGTTCTCTTATATGCATCCGTTGCACCATCAGAGTAGGTCGCTTGTTAATAAATACTAAATAGTATTTAGCCAGCTGCGTTAATATCTTGTGTGTCCTCAAATTTAGACACTTGGCTTAAAATACTTAGTAGTTATCCTGTTTCATTTATGCAGACCCTTTGTGTTTAATGCACTCTGATGGTAGCAATCTGCATCAGATTGTCTGAACATTTATTCATTCCAGACCAACACCAGAAACATATTTATGTATATAGAGATCCAATCATAATGTGACTGGATACTCCTATATCTTGCTCTGATATTATTTCTGTCTTAGATAAATATCCACTCTGTTATGTGGTATACGATCATAAATGGCTATTAGCCAACAGGGTTTTTTGAGAGCTAAATAGTTTCTTTTGTTTTTTTCCCCCTATTTGCTCCCTTCCATATATAACCCCCTTAGATTTCTATTCCCATCAACGCGTTTCTGCACCACTGATTGTCAGTGTTGCGTCATCAGGATGGTCTGTATCTAAGATAGATCTAAACAGCTCTGGTGGCTGTGTACATCTATGCTCATTTGTACATCTATGCTCCCCATCAGAGCCGCAGGCGCTACCTCTTCTCTCCTATAACGCTGTCTTATCTTTAGTCAGGGGATACTTGAATTAGCTGCTAGCTAGAAGCAAGGTTGCTGCGGGCACTATTAACTCTCAGAATAACTATTAACATAGAAATCTCTTGAAAGATCTAGCATTCTCAGAACAGCTATCTAGCATTGAATTCTCTCTGTTGTGTAAAATACATAATGCCAAAATTGTGGAAGTTTCCAGGCACCCAGTCTCTTTAATAAATTTAAGAAAAAGTGATTAAAAAATCATATGTACCAATTAAAATACAAAAAAACAAGCCCTCACACAGCCCCATTATCAGAAAAATAAAAAAGTTTTGAGTCTTTTGAGCAATTAAAAAATACTTTATAGTCTATTTTAAAAAACTATATAAACTAATTGCCACATTTGTACTAACCTATGGAATAAAGTTAACATGTAATTTTTGTCGCACCGTGAACACCTTAGAAACAAACCCCCAAAACAATTGCACAATTAGTTTTTTTTTTCTATTTCACTCCACTTTAAAATTTGTAAACATTTTTCAATACATTATATGGTACATTAAATGGGACTATTAAAAATACAGACTGACCGGCAAAAAAGAACCCCTCATATAGTTATGCTGACAGAAAATGTAAAATGTTATAGCTCTTGAAAGGTGGGTATAGAAAAACAAAAAGTAAAGTTAGAGAAACTGCTGGTCTTTAAATAGTAAAATAAAAGACTGTATATATTCATGTTTATGGTGTATATTTGCTGTATATTCCATAAATGATGGATACACAGTCTGAAATGATTTGTACATACATTAGTCTATAACGGGCCTGACGTATGACAACAGAGAGCCCTTTTGCCATATGTTCTGGTAATGTGCTTGGGAATGCCTTTTTAACTGTACTGAAAAGTATCTACACTACTCAATATGGGTAGTCTACAAAAACTGCAATCTCATAAAATGGTAGAGTTGAAAGGGACCTTCAGGGTCATCGGGTCAAACCCCCTGGTCAGTGCACGATTCACTAAATCATCGCAGACGGATATTTGTCTAGCCTTATGGCTCATGCCCACGGCCATGACAGACTCCACCATTGGAATATCGCAGCGGAGTCCGCCATGACGCCCCCCCAAACCCCTATACTTACCACTCTAGATCCGCTGTATGAGTCCTGTACGGAGGGCTGGCGTGCATGCGCAGTACAGCGAGTGATGCGCCAGCAGGGCCGGATGACCTATTCAGATGCATATTCACACGATACTTCCACTGTGCTACAGCGGAAGTATAGCGTGACAGCCGGATTCGATTGATTACAATGGAAGCTGGTTGCGCGTATTCCCGCGGCAAATAGAGCATGTCACATTTTCTTTCACACTGCAGAATTCTGCAGCGTGAACACTGAGCTTTAAGGTTCAATAGAACCTAATAGCTCCATGGTAATGCCGCGGATTTTCCGGCCGTGGGAAATGGAATTAGCCCTTTGTTTGAACACTTCCATTGAAGGAGAACTCACCACCTTCCGTGGTAACCTGTTCCACTGATTGATCACCCTCATGGTCAGAAAGTTTTTTCTAATATGTAATTTGTGTCTCCTCCCTTTCAGTTTTATCCCATTGCTTCTAGTCTTTCTTTCTACAAATGAGAATAGGGCTGATCCCTCTGCACTGCGACAGCCCTTCAGATATTTGTAGACAGCTATTAAGTTTCCTCTCAGCCTTCCCTTCTGCAAGTGAAACATTCCCAGATTCTTTAACTGTTCCTCATAGAACATGATTTGCAGACCGCTCACCATCTCCGCAACTCTTCTCTGAACTTGCTGCAGTTTGTAGATGTCTTTTTTAAAGTTGGGTGCCCAGAACTGGACACAGTATTCCAGATGAGGTCTGACTAAGGAAGAGTAGAGGGGGATAATTACCTTACATGATCTGGACTCTATGCTTCTCTTAATACATCCCAGAATTGTGTTTGCCTTTTTAGCTGCTGCACCATATTGTTGACTCATGTTCAGTCTATGATCTATTAGTATACCCAAGTTTTTTCCACATGTGCTGCTGCTTCGCCCACTTCCTCCTATTCTGTATGTGCTTTCTTCATTTTTCTTGCCCAGATGTAGGACTTTGCATTGCTCCTCGTTAAATACCATTCTATTAGTGTGCAAGCTTTTCTAGATCTTTCTGAATATGCTCTCACTCTTTACAAGTGTTAGCTATCCCTTTTAGCTTTGTGTCATCAGCAAATTTGATCAGTTTCCTATCAATTCCCTCCTCCAGATCATTTATAGAAATATTGAACCTGGGCCTAGGACAGAGCCTTGTGGTACCCCACTTGATACATTCTTCCACTTGGATGTGCAGCCATTTATGACCACTCTTTGAGTACGATCACTAAGCCAGTTGTCAATCCACCTAACAGATGCCTTGTCAATACCATATTTGGTCATTTTTTCAATAAGTATGGTATGAGATACTTTTTCAAATGCTTTACTGAAGTCAAGATATACTATATTTACTGCATTTCCCTGATAAACCGAGTCAGAAATTTTGTCATAGAAGGAAATTAGATTTGTCTGGCATGACTTGTTTGTTACAATTCATGCTGGCTCTGGTGAATTACTCAATTTTTATCCAAGTACTTGCATACATGCTGTTTAATAATTTGTTCAAAGATCTTTCCAAGTATAGAAGTCAGGCTCACAGGCTTATAGTTTCCTGGATCCACCTTCTTCCCTTTTTTGAAGATGGGGATATTTGCCCTTTTCCAATCTTTTGGGACTTCTGTTCTCCGGGAATTTTCAAAGATTATGGCAAGTGGTTCAGCAATTACCTCCCCTGCTTCCTTTAGCATCCTAAGATGCAATTCATTTAGACCTTAAGATTTAAATTCATTTAAGTTAGCTGAGTGTTCCCCCAACATCTCTCTGCTTATAGCTAGCCTGCATTCTTTTATTCCCCCAATAGCACAGGGAGAATCAGTTGATGTTTCATCTACTTTCTGAGTGAAAACCGATACAAAATAGGAATTTAAAAGTTCGGCCTTCTCAACATCATTCTTAACCAATTCACCATTTTCATCTTGTAAGCATCCAATAGCATCTTTGACTTTTATTTTGCTTTTGACATACCACCAAAATCCTTTTTTATTGCTTTTGGCCTCTTTTGCAAGTCTCAATTCATTATTAGCTTTAGTTTCAAGTTTCAAGTTCTGACACTTGCCCTACAGTTTCTGCAGACTGCATTATATTCTTATAATCTACAGTACCTCCTTTGTGAGTCTCAAGAGATTCCCCCAAATGTCTGCCTATTCACTTGTAATTGTGATTAATGGATTAAATTAATTACTGTAGATCCCTTCTGTGCATGTCGATATAATTAGTATTATTATTACTTAATTTTGAAGTGAGACATTGATAAAAGCCTAATAGTTTTTTGCATATGTTATAGATAGAGTTGAGCGAACATACTCTGCTGAGCTTGATGCTCGTTCGAGTATTAGCGTACTCAATGGTGCTCATTATTCGAACGAGCATCAGTTTGTGGCTCCTCCCCACTGTAACATGCCTGCTTTGGCCCCTCCCTGCCGCAGCGTGCCATTGGCAAATTTTTTTTAGAAAGAGAGAAAGAGACCTAGAAAAAAAGAAAAAAGCTCAGCACCCGGCGTCCCACATACAAAAATGCTCAAGTCTCCCATTGTAGTCAATGGGGTTCGTTACTCAAGTAGAGCTCTCAAATTTTCCGAAAAGCTCGACTCGAATAACACGGACCCGAGCATTTGGGTGCTCGCTCATCTCTAGTTATAGAGCCCTACATCTCTAATAGGGTCATTTACTTTTGTTATATTGGGAATGTCTTCTTGGCACACCCTGGGTTCAATATTCCAGCAGAATGATTTTAACACCAAGTGGAATCTATGATATAACAAATTGTTGCAGCTCTGAAGGCCAAAGGATGTCCTATGCGCTTGTAGATGGGCGTCTCTATTATGGTAGTCGCTCAATGTAGACAGATGAAGAGAAATTTAATCACACACTCAAATTAACTGTTTTTAGGACCATTCTGTCATGGAATAGAGACAATTCTGTGCAATTTATTGTAAGCTTTATTATTCAGTTTATATGTCTGATCACTTCATAACAGAAATCACTGAGAAATGGATGCGACGGGTCCAGAATATCTAAAATAGAGAACACAAGTTGAAATAATTAATATTTTACTGTATTTTGAAGTGAGACATTAATAAAAGCATTAGTTGACAGGAAACAAAATCTAATACTATAGAGCCTTTTCAAATGACCGTGTTTTGGGGCCATGTGGTTTCTGTTTCACGACAGCACAAAGCTCCATAATAGCCCATGAAAGCTACCAATGGTCACTGTCAAAAAAATTGCTGCAGGTCCTATTTTTGTCTATTTTCAAATGAGAATAGGACATAAAATGTGCAGGGTCCATGGAGACTGGAGAGAAGATCATGTACCATCCAATGTGAGTTGTACCAAATTTTCTCAGGTAAAACACATAAAAGGCTATATGAACTCGGCATTATTCTCAGTGAGATTAAATTAAAAGGGTTCGCCGAGTTCTGGGTTTAACTAAAACACTTTCCTATGCAGTAAAATAACTACAGAATATACTAATATCTCCATGTTGTGTCCCACACCGGTGCTGAGTCCTCCTGCGTTTATTTACAGGTAAGAGTCCCACCTGGTTTACAGGACTCCACCCTGTTAACCACTGGGATTTTCTGATGTGGAGGAACAGTGGTGTCACGTATGACAACTTCATGTTCACTACACTTATTCAGGTAACCACCACCTGGTTTTGCCTGGAAGAGGCCTAGCGGTGCCTTGGCTGAGATTCCATGTGTCACTCCGGGAAGGAGTCTGGTAGAGCCACCATGACAAGTGCTAGCTCTACGCTGCCAGCATCTCAGAGTGGGCCTCGCATCTAGGTTACCGCAGGACATTGCACTGACAATAAGAAGTCTTTGGAGGAGGTGAGGGGAAGCACCCCATAGTATGAAATCAGCTACGGATACATGGCTGATTTCCAGTCAAGATTTGCAGCAATCATATGGATTTTGACTGTTTTTTGGATGCGGAAATGCTGCAGAATTTGCTGCTTGTCTTTTTGGAAACAGCCCGGTACTTTTTATAACGATCAAAGTAAAATCATACATTGGGATAAGCCCCATCCCCCGACTGCACCCCTTTGTCCTGCTTCGACCCTAGGGAAATCTGGGCACCTTAAATATGGTGATATTACTTAGTCACAGTGCAATGGTCATAGTCACCTCTCATTCCATTTATCAATTTAGTCGCCCTCTTTTGAACCACCTCAAGCGCTGCAACATCTTCCCTGAGCATTGGTTTCCAGAACTGTACACAGTATTCCATGTGAGGCCTGACAAGTTCCTTTATATAGTGGGAGAGTAATAGCCATTCTCTAAAGTTTTTCAGAGCATTATATAATGAACTAAAAATACAACTCAAAAAACAAGACTTCAGACAGCAAAGTCAATGAAACAATGGAAGTTAGGATTTTTTTAAGTGGAGAGGAAAAGCAAAAAAAAAAACAGAAAGCAAACAAGGACAGTGTCATTAAGGGGTTATTGCCATTTTTGTTAGAAAGACACCCTGCATCAGTGGCGTAGCTATAGGGATTGCAATGGCGACTCGGCCCCTGAGTCTCAGGAGCCCAGAGGCCACTGCACCACAATCGCAGCTCTGGTTCCCTATCTCTCATGTGGAAGTTACTTTCATTTCTACACACTCAGGCAGACTCAGGTGACCCAGCTTCTTTCCCCAGCTCTTGCACTTCCTCTACAAAGACTACAAGTGAGCATCAAACACACCACTCTACATAGTCACACTATGACCCTGTGTCCCCTTCCTACATAATGTACTCTGTCCCCCTGTGCATCCAATCCTATGAACAATGACCTGCAATGCCCCTCCCCCCCCCCCCCCACACACACACTTCTTTACACTATGAGTCATAGTATAAAGAAGTGTAGGGCTATTACAGGAGTGTCATCACATTATAGGAGTGGGAACCCAGGAGGGTCAAATGATTATATATAGGAGTGGGACATTGTTGGGCCACTATATATAGGAGTGGAACCACAGGTAGAGTTATAGGATACAGGTGTGTGAGTAAAGGGCAGTGATGGCAAACATTTTAGGAACGAGTGCCCAAACTGCAACCCAAAACCCACTTATTTATCGCAAACTGCCAAAACATCAGAAGGCGAGGCTTATCACGACGGATGATTTTTACCTCTGTCTTTATAAAAAGTACAGTGCAATTTCAAAATAGACAGGGAGGAAAGCCCTGTGTGTTTTTTCCCATCTGGAACCCTGGAGTTCCATTGGAGTGGATTTTTACTGGAAATCAGCTTCGCTCCCGCAGCTGATTTCATGCTATGCAGCATTCCCGTTCACCTCCTTTGTAGGCTTTCCTCTGTCAGCACTCCCCAACTTCTGATTCCCAGTGGCCTGTAGTGGACCCACCTGACCAGGCTGCTAGGAACCGGAAGCCGGGGAGTGCGGATTTTGACTGCTATTTTTGGATGCAGAAATGCTGTGTAATTTTCACTGTGGACAGTCTGCAGCATTTCTGCCACAAGTAAACATCCCCTAAGTCAGCTTGAGGTATGCTGCCATGTGCAAAGTAGTAATAGTGTCCACTATATTGGTCCAAGTAGTAATATCAACTCCACAGTAACCCCAGTAGTAATAATGACCCCTACAGTAGCCACAGTAGTAATAGCTACCCCTGTATCGGCCCCAGTAGTAAAAGTGCCTCCTATATTATCCTCAGTAGTAATAGTGAGCCCCCACAGTGGCCTCAGTATTAATATTAACCCTACAATGGCCTAAGTAGTAATGGTGTTGGTAGTAACGTGAATGACATCACTAAATGGCTATGATTGGTCCATCGAGCGCCAGCTGTGATTGGCTGACGCTCGATTCAACGCCCCGTTTAGCAGAGAGAGATGACAGTGGGGAGGATTACAGAGCAGCTTGCCGCACAGCCAATGTGATCATCGCACGGGAGACACAGACATCGACTGCGAGGTGAGTATTGTGTTTTTTTTTCTTTTTTACCTAGTCTAGCTAGGCTTATACTCGAGTCAATAAGTTTTCCCAGTTTTTTGTGGTAAAATTAGGTGCCTCGGCTTATATTTGGGTTGGCTTATTATATACTCGAGTATATACAGTAAATGGATCGTACTCTGACTGGGCCACCATTGCTAGTGGGGTACCACAGGGTTCAGTACTAGGTCCCATTGTGTTCAATATATTTATCTATGACCTGATAGAGGGACTGCACAGTAAAATATTGATTTGCAAATGATATAAATTATACAAGGTAAATAATACAACGGAGGACAATGTATGGCTACAAAAGGAACTACCGAAGATAAACTGGGGGCTTGGTTAGATAAACAGCAAATGAAGTTCAATATTAATAAATCTAAGGTTATGCACATGTGCAGGAGAAACAGAGGTTACCAAAATGGGGTACTGCTAGGGAAAAGTGATATAAAAAAAGACCTGGGGGTACTAGTGGACTGTAGACTTAACTGGAGAAATCAATGCCAGTCAGCTGCTGCAAAATATTAACCCTTGGTAGTAATAGTATTACTACTAGAGATGAGCGAACACCAAAATGTTCGGGTGTTCGTTATTCGGAACGAACTTCCCGTGATGCTCGAGGGTTCGTTTCGAACAACGAACCCCATTGAAGTCAATGGGCGACCAGAACATTTTTGTATTTCGCCGATGCTCGCTAAGGTTTTCATGTGTGAAAATCTGGGCAATTCAGGAAAGTGATGGGAATGACACAGTGACGGATAGGGCAGGCGAGGGGCTACGTGTTGGGCTGCATCTCAAGTTCACAGGTCCCACTATTAAGCCACAATACCGGCAAGAGTGGGCCCCCCCCCTCCCAACAACTTTTACTTCTGAAAAGCCCTCATTAGCATGGCATACCTTTGCTAAGCACCACACTACCTCCAACAAAGCACAATCACTGCCTGCATGACACTCCACTGACACTTCTCCTGGGTTACATGCTGCCCAACCGCCCCCCCTCCCCCCCCCCACAGCGCACACCAAAGTGTCCCTGGGCAGCCTTCAGCTGCCCTCATGCCACACCACGCTCATGTCTATTTAGAATTGCGTCTGCCATGACGAGGGACCGCAGGCACACACTGCAGAGGTTGGCACGGCTAGGCAGCGACCCTCTTTAAAAGTGGCGGAGCGATAGCCCACAATGCTGTACAGAAGCAATGAGAAATAGAATCCTGTGCCACCGCCATCAGGAGCTGCACACGTGGGCATAGCAATGGGTTACCTATGTGCCACACACTATTCATTCTGTCAAGGTGTCTGCATGCCCCAGTCAGACCGGGCTTTTTAATTCATAGACACAGGCAGGTACAACTCCCTATTGTGAAGTCCCTGTCGACCCACAGCATGGGTGGCTCCCTGGAACCCACCGGCGGTACACAGAAATATCCCATTGCATTGCCCAACACAGCTGAGGTAGTAATGTCGTGCTTAATGCAGGTGGGCTTCGGCCGACACTGCATGCCCCAGTCTGACTGGGGTTCTTTATAAGTGTACAGATGTAGCAAAAACTCCGTGTGCACCTACAGCATGGGTGGGTGCCAGGAAGCCACCGGCGGTACATAGAAATATCCCATTGCATTGCCCAACACAGCTGAGGTAGTAATGTTGTGCTTAACCCTTTCCAATCCAATTTGTATATGGTTTTCCTAGGGGGCTTACTCTTTTTCTGCTGTTATACAACGGCGCTATATGCTGGCTAAAGCCAGTACTGCATGAGCTGACACGTAGGATAGGCTCCGACAGCAGAGAGGCTGGCAATATACAGTAAGAGAACCCCGACGGACGTCTACCAACAACGGAGCTGTACAGCCTTAGGGCGAGCACCCACTGGCGTTTGCGTTTCCCGCGGGAAAAAAACGCAGCGTTTTCGCCGCGTGTCCCGCGTTTTTTCCGCGCGTTTTCCGCTGCGGTTTTCGCGGCGTTTTCGCGGCGTTTTCGCGGCTTTGCCATTAATTTCCATGGAGAAAAATAAGGACACATATGCAACTGACAGTTCCTATGTTAAAAACGCAAACGCAATGCAAAAAAAACGCCAGTGGACAGGAACACATGTTATCTCTATGCCTGTGCAGGAAAAACGCAAAACGCAAAACGCAGGTAAAAAAACGCCAGTGGGTGCTCGCCCTTAAACCCTAATGTCTTCACAGGTCACACAGTGGACTGGAAAGGGTTAATGCAGGTGGGTTTCGGCCCACACTGCATGCCCCAGTCAGACTGGGGTTCTTTACAAGTGGACACATGTAGGTTAAACTCCCTGTGGACCCACTGCCTGGGTGGGTGCCAGGAAGCCACCGGCGGTACATAGAAATATCCCATTGCATTGCCCAACACAGCTGAGGTAGTAATGTCGTGCGTAATACAGGTGGGCTTCGGCCCACACTGCATGCCCCAGTCAGACGGGTTCTTTAGAAGTGTACAGATGTATTAAAAACTCAGTGTGCACCTACAGCATGGGTGGCTCCCTGGAACCCACCGGCGGTACATAAAAATATCCCATTGCATTGCCCAACACAGCTGAGGTAACGTCAGCTGTAATGCAGGTGGCCTAAAAATTAATTTGATTACACTGTAGGCGAGGGCCCACAAAAATTGCTGTATCAACAGTACTAATGTACATCCCAAAAATTGGCCATGGCCAGCCAAGAGGGCAGGTGAAACCCATTAATCGCTTTGGTTAATGTGGCTTAAGTGGTAACTAGGCCTGGAGGCAGCCCAGTGTAACGAAAAATTGGTTCAAGTTAAAGTTCCAATGCTTTTAAGCGCATTGAAACTTATAAAAATTGTTCTGAAAAATTATTTGAGTGAGCCTTGTGGCCCTAAGAAAAATTGCCCGTTCAGCGTGATTACGTGAGGTTTCAGGAGGAGGAGCAGGAGGAGGAGGAGAAGGAATATTAGACACAGATTGATGAAGCAGAAATGTCCCCGTTTTGGATGGTGAGAGAGAACGTAGCTTCCATCCGCGGGTGCAGCCTACGTATTGCTTACGTATCGCTGCTGTCCGCTGGTGGAGAACAGAAGTCTGGCGAAATCCAGCCTTTGTTCATCTTGATGAGTGTTAGCCTGTCGGCACTGTCGGTTGACAAGCGGCTACGCTTATCTGTGATGATTCCCCCAGCCGCACTAAACACCCTCTCCGACAAGACGCTAGCCGCAGGACAAGCAAGCACCTCCAGGGCATACAGCGCTAGTTCAGGCCACATGTCCAGCTTCGACACCCAGTAGTTGTAGGGGGCAGAGGCGTCACCAAGGATGGTCGTGCGATCCGCTACGTACTCCCTCACCATCCTTTTACAGTGCTCCCGCCGACTCAGCCGTGACTGGGGAGCGGTGACACAGTCTTGGTGGGGAGCCATAAAGCTGGCCAGGCCCTTAAAGACTGTTGCACTGCCTGGGATGTACATGCTGCTCGATCTACGCACATCCCCTGCTACCTTGCCCTCGGTACTGCGCCTTCTGCCACTAGCGCTGTCGGCTGGGAATTTTACCATCAGCTTGTCCGCAAGGGTCCTGTGGTATAGCAACACTCTCGAACCCCTTTCCTCTTCGGGAATCAGAGTGGGCAGGTTCTCCTTATACCGTGGATCGAGCAGTGTGTACACCCAGTAATCCGTAGTGGCCAAAATGCGTGCAACGCGAGGGTCACGAGAAAGGCATCCTAACATGAAGTCAGCCATGTGTGCCAGGGTACCTGTACGCAACACATGGCTGTCTTCACTAGGAAGATCACTTTCAGGATCCTCCTCCTCCTCCTCCTCCTCCTCCTCCTCAGGCCATACACGCTGAAAGGATGACAGGCAATCAGCCGGTGTACCGTCAGTAGCGGCCCAAGCTGTCTCTTCCCCCTCCTCCTCATCCTCCTCATGCTCCTCCTCCTCCTCCTGTACGCGCTGAGAAATAGACAGGAGGGTGCCCTGACTATCCAGCGGCATACTGTCTTCCCCCGCCCCCGTTTCCGAGCGCAAAGCAGCTGCCTTTATGGTTTGCAGGGAATTTCTCAAGATGCATAGCAGAGGAATGGTGACGCTAATGATTGTAGCATCGCCGCTCACCACCTGGGTAGACTCCTCAAAATTACCAAGGACATGGCAGATGTCTGCCAACCAGGCCCACTCTTCTGAAAGGAATTGAGGAGGCTGACTCCCACTGCGCCGCCCATGTTGGAGTTGGTATTCGACTATAGCTCTACGTTGTTCATAGAGCCTGGCCAACATGTGGAGCGTAGAGTTCCACCGTGTGGGCACGTCGCACAGCAGTCGGTGCACTGGCAGCTTAAAGTGATGTTGCAGGGTGCACAGGGTGGCAGCGTCCGTGTGGGACTTGCGGAAATGTGCGCAGAGCCGGCGCGCCTTTACGAGCAGGTCTGACAAGCGTGGGTAGCTTTTCAGAAACCGCTGAACCACCAAATTAAAGACGTGGGCCAGGCATGGCACGTGCGTGAGGCTGCCAAGCTGCAGAGCCGCCACCAGGTTACGGCCGTTGTCACACACGACCATGCCCGGTTGGAGGCTCAGCGGCGCAAGCCAGCGGTCGGTCTGCTGTGTCAGACCCTGCAGCAGTTCGTGGGCCGTGTGCCTCTCATCGCCTAAGCTGAGTAGTTTCAGCACGGCCTGCTGACGCTTGCCCACCGCTGTGCTGCCACACCGCGCGACACCGACTGCTGGCGACATGCTGCTGCTAACACATCTTGATTGCGAGACAGAGGAGGAGGAGGAGGAGGAGGAGGAGGGTGCTTTAGTGGAGGAAGCATACACCTCCGCAGATACCAGCACCGAGCTGGGGCCCGCAATTCTGGGGGTGCGTAGGACGTGAGCGGTCCCAGGCTCTGACTCTGTCCCAGCCTCCACTAAATTCACCCAATGTGCCGTCAGGGAGATGTAGTGGCCCTGCCCGCCTGTGCTTGTCCACGTGTCCGTAGTTAAGTGGACCGTGGCAGTAACCGCGTTGGTGAGGGCGCGCACAATGTTGCGGGAGACGTGGTCGTGCAGGGCTGGGACGGCACATCGGGAAAAGTAGTGGCGACTGGGAACTGAGTAGCGCGGGGCCGCCGCCTCCATGATACTTTTGAAGGACTCAGTTTCCACAACCCTATACGGCAGCATCTCAAGGCTGATGAATTTTGCTATGCGGACGGTTAACGTTTGAGCGTGCGGGTGCGTGGCGGCGTACTTGCGCTTGCGCTCGAACACTTGCGCAAGCGACGGCTGAACGGTGCGCTGAACTACACTGCTGGATGGGGCCAAGGACAGCGGAGATGAGGGTGTGGGTGCAGGCCATGAGGCGGTAGTGCCTGTGTCCTGAGAGGGGGGTTGCATCTCAGTGGCAGGTTGGGGCACAGGGGGAGAGGCAGAGGTGCAAACCGGAGGCGGTGAACGGCCTTCGTCCCACCTTGTGGGGTGCTTGGCCATCATATGTCTGCGCATGGTGGTGGTGGTGAGGCTGTTGGTGTTGGCTCCCCGGCTGAGCTTTGCGCAACAAAGGTTGCACACCACTGTTCGTCGGTCGTCAGGCGTCTCTGTGAAAAGCTGCCAGACCTTAGAGCACCTCGGCCTCTGCAGGGTGGCATGGCGCGAGGGGGCGCTTTGGGAAACACTTGGTGGATTATTCGGTCTGGCCCTGGCCACCGCACTGCCTCTTGCAACCTGCCCTGCTGATGCCCTTGACTCCCCCTCTGAAGACCTGTCCTCCTGAGTAAGCGTTGCACACCAGGTGGGGTCAGTCACCTCATCGTCCTGCTGCTCTTCCTCCGAATCCTCTGTGCGCTGCTCCCTTGGACTTACTGCCCTTACTACTACCTCACTGCAAGACAACTGTGTCTGATCGTCATCATCCTCCTCACCCACAGAAAGTTGTTGAGACAGTTGGCGGAAGTCCCCAGCCTCTTCCCTCGGACCCCGGGAACTTTCGAATGGTTGGGCATCAGTGACGATAAACTCCTCTGGTGGGAGAGGAACCGCTGCTGCCCAATCTAAGCAGGGGCCCGAGAACAGTTCCTGGGAGTGTTCCCGCTCCTGAGCAGGTGTCATTGTAGTGGAGTGAGGAGGCTGGGAGGAAGGAGGAGCAGCAGACAGAGGATTCGGATTTGCAGCAGTGGACGGCGCAGAACTGCGTGTTGACGATAGGTTGCTCGAAGCACTTTTTGCCATCCAGGACAGGACCTGCTCACACTGCTCATTTTCTAATAACCGTCTCCCGCGTGGACCCATTAATTGGGCGATGAATGTGGGGACGCCAGAAACGTGCCTCTCTCCTAATCGCGCAGCAGTCGGCTGCGACACACCGGGATCAGGAGCTCGGGCTGTGCCCACACCCTGACTTGGCCCTCCGCGTCCTCGGCCGCGTCCACGTCCTCTAGGCCTAGGCCTACCCCTACCCCTCAGCATGCTGTATTACCAGTGATTTGATTTCACAGGCAGGAAATAAATTGGCGCAAGACTGCAGGCCAAATATAATTTTTGCCCTTTTTGGAAAACGAAAGGCCCCACTGCCTCTAGTGAATGAATTATCTAAGTTTAATAACTGTGCTGTGTCCCTGCTTATGTGTCACAGAACGTGAGGGTAGCAGAGTTATTATAACTCTTGGAGAGCAGGTATTTTTTTCCCAATTAAGGAAAGCAAATGGCGAAGCCAGCAGTAAAGCGTAGCTGGGTGCGTCTGATTTAGCAATGTTGTTCAAGCAGCTCACACGTGTCCACCGCCCTTAGGACGGACAGAGGCTGGACAAATAGATTTGTTTTCAGTTTTTTTCCACCAAAAGGCAGCACTGCGTATATTCAATGAACATGAGAAGTTTAATAACTGTGCTGTGTCCCTGCTTATGTGTCACAGAACGTGAGGGTAGCAGAGTTATTATAACTCTTGGAGAGCAGGTATTTTTTTCCCAATTAAGGAAAGCAAATGGCGAAGCCAGCAGTAAAGCGTAGCTGGGTGCGTCTGATTTAGCAATGTTGTTCAAGCAGCTCACACGTGTCCACCGCCCTTAGGACGGACAGAGGCTGGACAAATAGATTTGTTTTCAGTTTTTTTCCACCAAAAGGCAGCACTGCGTATATTCAATGAACATGAGAAGTTTAATAACTGTGCTGTGTCCCTGCTTATGTGTCACAGAACGTGAGGGTAGCAGAGTTATTATAACTCTTGGAGAGCAGGTATTTTTTTCCCAATTAAGGAAAGCAAATGGCGAAGCCAGCAGTAAAGCGTAGCTGGGTGCGTCTGATTTAGCAATGTTGTTCAAGCAGCTCACACGTGTCCACCGCCCGTAAGGACGGACAGAGGCTGGACAAATAGATTTGTTTTCAGTTTTTTTCCACCAAAAGGCGGCACTGCGTATATTCAATGAACATGAGAAGTTTAATAACTGTGCTGTGTCCCTGCTTATGTGTCACAGAACGTGAGGGTAGCAGAGTTATTATAACTCTTGGAGAGCAGGTATTTTTTTCCCAATTAAGGAAAGCAAATGGCGAAGCCAGCAGTAAAGCGTAGCTGGGTGCGTCTGATTTAGCAATGTTGTTCAAGCAGCTCACACGTGTCCACCGCCCGTAAGGACGGACAGAGGCTGGACAAATAGATTTGTTTTCACTTTTTTTCCACCAAAAGGCAGCACTGAGTATATTCTATGAATAATAACTGTGTTGTGGCCCTGCCTATACAATTCTTTCCCTGCAGTATCAATGGAGGGTGCAATGGTCTGCAGAGGCGATTTTGAGAAGCAAAAAAAAATGCAGCACAGCTAACAGCAGCCTGGACAGTACTGCACACGGATAAATATGGCCCTAGAAAGGACCGTTGAGGTTCTTGAAGGCTACACTCACTCCTAACACTCTCCCTGCCTATGCAGCACTTCTGTCCCTAATGCCAGGTGCAACGGTCTGCAGAGGCGATTTTGAGAAAAAAAAAATTTGCCACTGCTAACAGCAACCAACACACAGCTATCAGTGGCCCTAATAAGGACCTTTGGGGGGTCTTGAAGCCTACACTAACTACCAATTCTTTCCCTACAGCAGCTCCGGTACAAACAGCACTGTCCCTCATCTAACTCACACCGCATCTGAGGCGAACCGCGGGAGGGGCCGACTTTTATGTTCGGGTGACACCTGATCTCCCCAGCCACTCACAGCAGGGGGGTGGTATAGGGCTTGAACGTCACAGGGGGAAGTTGTAATGCCTTCCCTGTCTTTCAATTGGCCAGAAAAGCGCGCTAACGTCTCAGGGAAGGAAGTGAAAGTAACCAGAACACCGCATGGTGTTCGTTACGAATAACGAACATCCCGAACACCCTAATATTCGCACGAATATCAAGCTCGGACGAACGCGTTCGCTCATCTCTAATTACTACTAAGGTCACTGTGAGGGGCATCATAATTACTACTGAGGCCACTGTGGGGGTCACTATTACTGCTGGGCCTATTATAGGGGACACTATTACTACTGGGGACACTGTGTGGGTTACTATTACTACTGGGGCTAATATAGGAGTCACTATTACTACTGAGGCCACTATGGGGTACACTATTACTACTGGGGCTAATATAAGGGACACTTACTACTGAGGCTAATATAGGGGGTCACTATTACTACTGAGACCCCTGTAGGGGTCACTATTACTTCTGGGGCCAATATTACTACTGGGGCCGATATAGGAGACACGTGGCTGCATACCTCAAGCTGTCTTAGGGTATTTTTACAGAGTGGAAATGCTGCAGAATGACCACAGACAGAAGAAATTTTCACAGCAAATTCCACAGGATTTGCGCATCCAAAAACCAGTCAAAATTCATATCTTTAGTGTGGATTTTGGCTAGATAACAGCTTCTTTCCGCGGCTGATTTCATAATGTGCAGCGCTCCCCCTCACCTCCTCCATAGATTTCCCTCAGTCTGCGCTCCCCGGCTTCCAGTTCCCAGCGGCCTGGTTAGGTGCGAAACTGCAGGTCAGGTGAGGCCACTACTGGCCGCAAGAAACCAGAAGGCGGGGAGGACTGACAGCAGGAAGTCTTTGGAGGAGGTGAGGGGAAGCACCGCATAGTATGAAATCACCTGCGGATATGTGGCTGATTTCCAATTAAAATCTGCAGCAACATGTGGATTTTGACTGTTCTTTGGATGTGGAAATGCTGCAGAATTTGCTCCCCATCTTTTTTTGAAACGGCCCTCTACTTTCTATAATGGCGGAAATAAAATCATACATTGTGATAAACCCTGTCCCCTGACCACACCCCTTTGTCCCATTTTGACCCTAGGGAAATCTGGTCACCTTAAATATGGTGATATTATTTAGTCATGGTGTGGTGCTAAGCCAAATGGGTCCAAGCTGAATTTCTGCACCCGGGCCAATGAGCCCTTAGCTACACAACTATTATATTGAATGTATTAGAATAAATACTTACAGGACAGCAAGATTTGAGAATGCATACGATTAACCAGAGCTGATGTAATTGTTGTGTCATCTTTTCCAGCCAAACCCTAGCATATAAAACAAGACAAATGGTCACAGGCGTTACTATCACTGAGCTCATCAGGAGACGCTTATTACAAAGATGACTGAGATACATTTAGCTTAGCATATGGATTTAACATGAAGTGTGCATAAAAAATACACTTTGAGGGCTCGTTCACATGAGGGTGGAATTCACGCAGCTATTAGATACGCAAAAAAATTACAACTATAGCTTCGGAAATTCTTCTTAATGGACTATTTTCTTTCACTGAAGTCCCAAGCTTCAGCCACGATTCTTCCATGTCGAATGGGGGGGGACATAAAATATGGAGAGATGTCGGGAAGCCCTGGGGAGTCTCCTCATCCCCGCAATGCAGGGACTCCCCGAGGAGATGAAGGGAAGCCCCAGGTAGACCCTTCATCTTCCCCTCCAGTGAAGGAAAGCCTCAAGCAGATGAAGGGGATCCCTGTAGCTTTCCTTAATCTCTCTCTTTCCAGTCTTCCCTTCATCCCTGCAGGGACACAGTGCTTCTGGGTTTAGCGGCGTGGCAGGACTCGCTCCCCCTCCCTTTTTTTTTACAGTTTCAATAGGAGCCTATGTAAACTCCTGCATTTTGCTCATCAAAGATAGGGCAAGACCTATATTGTCGCACAGCAGGGAATTTCAGTGGCAAAATTTTAGTCACTGATGTCCTATCTACTTTTTTTTAGCTAAAATTCCTTAATTTCAACCTTTTCATAGGAAACTATAGGTTGTATAAGTTGCAATTTTTTGCGCGTGTAACTTAGCTGTGCAAATTCCCACGGGTGAACAAGCCCTTAAAGTGTAGAATTTTTTTTACAAGATTTTTTCATTAGTTTAATTTGATTGATTTAACTCCTTCCTGTCATGTGATGTTTATGCCCATTCCCCTAAACTACGTCCACCTTTCTCAATATTTTTAAATTTCGAGTGAAAAGTTCCTAGTTATCGTGCAAAAACTGTCATAAACTCCTTAATAAATGTAGGCCATTGTAGCTTAGGTTTAGTAATATTAACCAGTCCCAATATGGTGATATTATTGAGCCACAGTATGGTACTGCGCCAAGCAGGCCCAAGCTGAATTTTTGCACATGAGCCCTTAGCTACGCCCCTGCTCTGCATGCATGTACGTGTGATATTTCTGCCAAAAAAAAGAGAAATAATGGATGATATGTTACACAATGTACAGCCAAGAAGGTCCACAATTATTATTTCAACACAACTAAATTAGTTATTATATTGAATGCATTAGAATAAATACTTACAGCGCGACAAGACAATAAAATAAAGCTCTCTAAAGAGCTGAGATGTAACTGTTTCCTTGTCCAATCCACCTAAACCCTAGAATATAAAGCAAAACAAATGGTCATAGGCGTTACCATCACTGAGCTGACCGTGAGACGCTTATTACAAAGACGATTGGGATACATCTATCAGTTGGATTTAACGTGGAGTATTCATAAAAATACATTTTGAAAGTCTACCTTTTTTTTCTACTTTGTTACAATTTTTTTTAATTAGTTCTATTTGATTGATTTAACTTCTTCTTATCATGTGATGATTATGTACATCACATGTCTCAGGGAAGTGTAAGGCCTCTTTCGCACAAGCGTTTCCTCGCAGCTATTAGTCATGAGAAAACATCGCCGAAAAATCGTGACCACGTAAAATATTGGATTCCAATGCACTAATTTACATGGACGATTTTTAGCCGCGAGAAAGAATTGCGACTGAAAAATCGCCAGCGATTTTCAGCCGTCATTTTTCCTTGATGCGTCAAAAAATAAGCCATGCCCTATCTTTTGATAAAAATTGCAGGGAGCTCCCATAGATTTCTATGGAAGCTGAAAAAGAAGGGAGGGGGGAGTTCAGACGATCGTTGCAGAAGACAGCTGGCTTCTATTTAGCTATTCAAGCTAAGTAGAGCCATTCTGCCAACTGCTGCTACAGTGTCCTTTTCACACAATGCAGCCATGTGAATGGACGAGAAAATGCTAATTGCTTTTGGAATTAGATTGCGGCAATGCAGCGTTGCCGTGGCATTTTGACGCGATGCAACCTGTGTAAAAATTAATCGCTCATATAAGAGAGGCCTAAGGGGCGGGCTCAGGTGCTGACCCTGTACTATGCAAGACAGATATCGGTTATGTTATATAGCTGACACCCGGCTGCAATGTCCAGGATCAGAGGTAAATGCAATCCCAGCTATTTAATTCCTTAGATGTTAAAGTCAATAATAGTTAGTAATTAGCAGGATCTAAGGAATTACACATGGAGGAGGATCCCTCCGTCACCCAATCGCCCCTCCTGATTCATTGAGTGGCTGTGATTGGTTCTCAAGCGCCACGCCTCAGCAAATCAGAGCCTACGCTCAATGAACCAATCAGAGCCAGTGCTTCCTGGAGACAGCGTTGTTGAACCTCCAATCCAGGAAACACTGACAGAAGCCTTCAAACAAGTTCTAGGGACCTGCAAGAAGAAGTGCGGCTGAGTGGACAGCATCTGTTAGGTGATGTATTGTGTTTTTTTAAAAATTTTTTAATGCAGTCAGAGTTTATTTTCAGGTTGGACTTATATTTCAAGGTCCCTGAAAATCCTGGCAAAAGAACACTACAAAGTCACGTGGTTACACAAAAACACGATATCGCACAGAACACAAATGCGATATCGCTGCAATTTTCTCGCGGGAATATAGCCGTCGCCCGTGTAAAAGAGGCCTTATAAGCTTGCAACTGGACTAAAAGTTGGATACTGTGCCCACCCCCCTCTAAACTATGCGCATATTTCTCAGCATTTGATTCAATTTTGGTTTGTGCGGTAAAAAGGTTTGTGCAAAAGCTGTCATAAATTTCTTAATAAATGTGGGCCACAGTTTGAGGTATTGCAGTTAATAGGGGCAATTTTGTAATGATTTTTATTTATTACATCATAATGCCTCTGGCACACTAGCGCTTTTTTCGTCCGTGTGTGGTCCTTTTCAATGCCAGATTACACATGGACAGCATAGGGACCCGTATTATTCTATGGTGCAACATACACTACAGAGTTTTTCCACCTACACACATGAACTGCATGAGAAGTCTCATTGCATACACTATTCTGATCTGTCTTTACGGATGTCGACTGAAGTCAATGGGGAGAGAATAAAACAAACACAGGGATGTCATCCGGGTGCAGTCTGTTTTTCATGGCATCCAGATTTAAAAAACTGACAAACAGAGCAAATGCAGAGGCGATAAGGAGCTGCACACGAATAAAAAAACGTGGTTTTATTGAGGACATAGGGCCGGTTTCAAATGGGCGATAAAATTGTGCGACGCGAGAGTGCGTGAAGATGCAGAATTATGAAACCCATGCTTTTCAATGCTTTAATTCCCATTTGCGATGTTTCCTGTCCTGTGATGTTGCATGAAAAAAAAATTTGTGGCATGTCCTATCTTTCTGCGTTTTGCTTTTTTTTATCGCCCATGTTTCCCTATGGAGCTTTCGTCTTATCGCATCGCAAAGTACGAACTTGTGATGTTCGTGCGATGCGATGAATTTTTAACGTTAGAAAGTCCCATTGTCTTTCGGATGAGAAAATCGGAAGCGACAGCGATGTTTTTGCTAGAAAAAGAAGTGCTGACACCCAGACATCTCATGAGCAAAATTGTGATATTGCTGCGATTTTCTCGCGGCAATATCACAATCGCCCATATGAAATTACCCTAACATAGACAATTCTTTTAATGCAAATGTGCACCTAGGCTAATGCCCTGTTTAGATGGATATGATTATTGTTTCGTTTAAACGTGGGCAAATGGCAAGCTAGAATCGTTAGTGCCGGCTCAGGCACTTATTGTACCATTTAACCATTGCCCTTTCATGTTTTTTTAAACATGGGAATGTGAAATACTGAACAATAAGTGCCCACGTACTGCGATTCGCATAGAGAATATCGGAGAATTCTAGCCGGGCTGCCCAAGTGCAAATGAGCTGGGGATGTGTGATTGTTCTCAGTGAGAGAAACCAAGTAACCTTGTAGATATGATACCTTTTAATGGCTAACAAAAATACATGATGTTATAGCAAACTTTCCAGCCTACTCAGGGTTCTTCCTCAGGCATAATGGAATAGAGCTGAAGACGCATTTATATAAATACATACACACATGATCATAAGGGAGGGCACAAACATAACATGATTAATTTACACTTAACCCCTTAGTGATCAAGCCTGTTTGCCGCTTAATCAATAGGCCTAATTTTAGAAATCTGACATGTGTAACAAAGAATAACTCCATAAAGGTTTTGAATATCCAAGTGATTCTGACATTGTTTTTTCACCACATATTGTACTTCATTTAGGTGGTTAAAATAAACCAATAGAATTTGTGTATATTTATTAAAAGAGCCAAAATTGGTAACATTTTGAAAAAAATATCATTTTTTCACATTTTCAACTGCAATATGTCAAATATGTGCAAACATACTTTACAAGTTTTGGATAAGATATATATTTCCATCTGTTTACTTTATTCTGGAAGTACATTGGAAAGCTTTAGGTTTTTTTAACTATTTAAGAGACGTACAAATTTAACATTAACATTTTGAGGAACGTTTTGCTTTCTTACAACAAGCCAAGATTGCAAAGGCTCATAGGTATCAGAATGAAAAGAAACACATTTTACTGTATTCACTGAGGGGTGTCAGGAGTATTTTGACCCCACATTTTCTTTTTAGGAGTTAATGCAATTTAGAGGAGAAAAAATAAAATTTCATATTTTTGCAAATATGTAATTTTAAAGACAGATTATTTTCTATAGTGCACATGAAAATGAGGATTTGCACTATAAAGTGGATACCCCTGTTTGTCTTATGTTCAGAAATACACCCATTGTGGCCCTAATATTCTGTCTGTATGCACAAGGGGGCCCAAAACTAAAGGAGCAGCCAGTGGCTTTCAGAACAGAAAATTAGCATGAAGGCGTTTTAAGCCACATTGCTCACTTATAGAGCCCCTGAGCTGCCAAAACAACAGAGAACCCCCAGAAATGACCCCATTTTGAAAACTAGACCCCTGACGAATTTATCTAAGGGTGTACTGCGTATTTTAACACCACAGTTTTTGAATTAATCTGAGCAAAGTAGAAAGAAAAAGTTACGATTTCCATTTTTTGGCAATTGTGTAATTTTAAAAACTGGGTTTTTTTTGTTCAGCACACATATAAATGAAGACTTTCACCCCAAAATAGATACCCCTGTTTGTCCCATGTTCAGAAACATACCCGGTGTAGCCTTTATCTACTTAAAGGATACATGGCTAGGCCTATAATGGAGAGAACACCCATTGCATTTCAAGGCACAACTGGATAAATTCCAGGCCCCATTGCACACTTGCAGAAAAAAAATTGACTCCCTAAAATCTTAGATAAAAGTAATAATGTAAACTGTGTGGTATGTCTAAAGACAGGGCTAATTACGGAGGACCAGTTAGGATGGGCACATGGGGCATTAAAACAGGGTATCCCTCCTCCTCCCATGCTTGCCGCAAACCCAACACTTTTGGGGGGTATGTCTTGACCTCAGTGGCAGGGATGGGGTGTAAAAAGTGGCGCTCTGTGAGGCTTCGTAAGCTTGCTGAGGTGCGGCGGTCTCAAACAGAAGGCGCTCAACAAGCTGCTCCTTGAACTGCATTAAAGCCGAGTGTTCCCAGGGACTTATTGTAAATTACGTATTACAGGTAGCGGTCTGAATAATGCTGGGCTAAATGTATGTAGAATCTGCTTGCGGAGGTAAAATAGAACATGTTGCGTTCTGTTTTCTTCGAGTGGATTACATAATTCCGACCAGCTTATGTGAGCGCAATTGTGTAATACAATGCATTTGATTGATCCGCCTAGTACCGCGGATCAAACACATGTGGAATCCGCAATTCCTATCCGATTGTGTGAGATCGGCCATGGGTAGATTGCTATCTTTTCATCACTTGACCGGGGACCGCTCAACA
Source organism: Eleutherodactylus coqui (assembly GCF_035609145.1). Lineage (NCBI taxonomy): Eukaryota > Metazoa > Chordata > Amphibia > Anura > Eleutherodactylidae > Eleutherodactylus > Eleutherodactylus coqui. The sequence continues at coordinate 267,630,448 of NC_089839.1, read as the reverse complement.
AGGCTATCGGTCACTGCTCCAGGCTCTCGACTACCTTTGACAGTTGGGAGCAAGGAGGTTTTAGATTTCCTGGGCTCTCTTCAGCTTCTGCGCTTGCATCCGCATCAGAGAACATTGCCAATAAGTAATTTCACAAGTAAATAAGTAATTTCACCTACCCTCACGGATCAAATCCGTGACATGAGGTGAAACTGACTTTTTTTTACTTTTACATGATCGCCATCATCCACTGGAAATGTCATTTATATTTTTATCCAGTGGATAATGGCGGTCGCGTGAGCGGGGGTTTCTTATCCCAGCCCCCCATGGAAGCTCCAGGCTACCTCCAGCAGCCGATATCAGGAAGCTATAAGCTTTATTCCACAGTGCTGGCATGTTTTTGCAGCCCAGGGGATTAAAGTCCAGACATCCAGAATGTGAAAACACATATGGGTGGACACTAAGGGGTTAAAACAAATTCCAGGACAGGATGAGACGGCACAGACATAATGTGATTAATAAGACTTAGATAAATACCAGAACGGGTGCTATTAATCACACCATGTTTTTTGCCCTCCCATGTAATCATGTGTATATGTATTTATATAAATACGTCTTTAGATCTGTTCCATTATGCCTGAGGAAGAACCCTGAGTAGGTTTGAAAGCTCGCTATAACATCATGTATTTTTGTTAGCCATTAAAAGGTATCATATCTACAAGATTACTTGGTTTCTCTTACTGGGAACAATCACACTTTGCTCTACTGGCTAATAACTTTTTGAGCTGGTGATGACATAATCAGCTCGTCCAATTGCGCAAACAAGAATCATAAGACTCTCTGCCCATGTAAAAGGATCATAACTTGCATGCAAGAGTATAAACTGTCTGGCCACCTCAGGAGGAACAGTATAGTGCAATGATAACGTTTAGAATTGTAAACTGGTTGCTTTGCAATTTCATTGAGTTGAATATACATGTTAAAGCACTTTTTGGGTGGATTCATAAATAGCATAATAGCTGTGGGTTTGCCGCAGCAGTGGAAAGCTGCGAACTTTAACCCTTGTATTTCAAAGGTTGAAACCTGCAGCATAAACAAACGTTGCAGGTTTACAATCCGCCTTTTTTTAAATGCTGTGAACTCGTTGCAGATGTTTTCTGCTGCCTGTGTAGGAGGAAATATCTTCCCCATGGCTTGTACTTTGAATGCTGCAGAATTTCCACAGCAACATTTGCTGCAGGAATGATGCTACGTGTGAAGACGCCCTTATGGTTAATGCAAGAAACTTACCACCAATATAACAAATGTGTCCAAGTCACAACCGATGTCTTTCTGTCAAGTAAACAGAGTTTAAAATGATTAATAATGCAGGAGCAGCATTGATTTAGTTGTTCTCATTTCTGTCTCAAATGCTTCCTTCAAATATGGGACACATTTATTACTGGTATTACACCACAATTCTGCATTAAGTGCCACCTTTATTGGTGCAAATCAATTTAGCAGGGAAGAGAAGTATGTACTCTGTTATTTTACTACAGCATCTGAGCATGTTTTTGAGAAAAAGTATATCCCTGCATAACCCATTTAATATTTAGGTTCCTTTCACATTTGTGGTGGAGCTTCACAACCAGGGAAAATCTGCAATAGTATTCAGATATGATTTTGTTTTGGATTTTGGTACAGATTTAGACGGTATTATTGTATCTTGTCACCACCAGGAAGCTAGGGGTTTGACAGGGCTTGGATGCAGGAACACCCCTGTCACACCCCTAGCTCCTGATAGGGTGACTTCTGTAAGGTCCTTGAAGGTCCTATAGCTGCAGCCTCTGCCCAGCTATTTGGCTGCCCTAGAGGGCTATAAATGTAAGCCTAATAGGAAAACAAACCCTTAACCCTCCGCAGCAGCCCAAAAGCAGTATAGAGGCTGCAGCTGTGCTGGGCTCAGTGATTGCTACATGCGCCAATGATTTGCAGTCGCTGTGGCGGGTGTGAGCTCCGTCTCCGGCTGCAATGGCCCCGATCACCCACCCAGCATCCTGCGGTTCACCCCTCCGGCGCTTTGCTAGGTTCTCCAGCACTGCATGAGCCGCCCCACCAGTGCTCAGCAGCGCTCAGATGAACCGCTGCCTCTGTTTCTGGTTCCCCCCCCCACACACACACACACACACACACTGCAACAGCCAGCCCAGCGGCGCTCAGATGCAGTGGCAGGTTTGTCTGCGGCCTTCTCCTTCCACACGCACCCCTGCGCCCCTCTGCACCGCGTCTGTTGGCTGCCTTCTCCACCAGAGCAAAAGGAGGCCAGCAGTGGGGAACGAGGTTCTCCCCCACAGCATCAGAAGCCGATCAACTGACAGCGGGGCACGAGGGCTGGTAAAGGGGACCGCAGGTGGCATAGTACAGGCCCCGGGGACACTGACAGTGGGGCCACTAAGGGGATATGGTAAGGGGAGATGGGTGCCCACACTCACAGCAGCGCTCATGTCAGGGCGGTGGCAGCAACACTCATTGCCAGGACCTGTGAGGACGAGGAAGGGGAGGCTGCCATGCAGCCAATCATGAGGGGGCGTCTCTAACCTGTCAAGCAGCCACTATCTTGTCTCCACCCCTACTTCATGGTGGTGGTGACAAGATACAAAAATACCGATTTAGACTAGGGCTGCATGGCAATACATGTTGTGCAACAACAAGTTGCATGTGCAGCGAGCAGAAGTTGGCAGGCGTAGCTCAAGTGGATGCACCAATTCTGACCTAGTCACTGTTGTGGCTACCCTGCCAAAGATGGTGACTTGTGCGGTAAGTGAGATTGCAAAGAGGTTCTTGGCAAAGCAATTGGTGATTAGTGTAAGTTCGTTGTGATGCCAGTGCTTTTAAGTGAAGGTGTTGTGGTGATGAAACAAAGAGACAAGTCCATAGAAGTATCAGTAAAACTGAAGACATACAGTTTACTTAAGCTTATGGACTGGATGCTAAGTTTATGCTTTACTTGCAATAACCGGCACATTCTCCAACAACTTCTTGCATACACACAATGACATACATTAATTTATTAATTCTACCCTGAAGGATGACGCTGTCAAGCTAAGCCAAGTGCTTGCTGCACTAGGAGGTTATTGGTGGAGGAATGGAGGGAACAGCGCAGGCTCTCCTGTGAACGTAAGATAAGCTGCAACAAGCATGACAAAGATCTCCTGTAGAGATCGAAACGTTGCAGCTTTTACTCTGGAGGTAAAATAAAGTTTTGATTTTTATTGCATCACTTTATGCTGCCACAAACTACTTTTTCCAGTGCCCATTAGCACTTTATGCAAAATGATTGCTCAAAACTGTCATTCTCTTTATCTCTTGAAAAAAATTTGAATGATCATCTTTGTGTGTCAATGGGGCTTAAGAATCACTAACCCCACCCACGCTCTGTCTTTTATCCTCCCCAATAACCAATCCTGAACTAGAGGGGAAACTCTTTACACAATCCCAGTACTAGGTAGGGGTGCTTGACAAGTACCAAAGCAGGTTAGGGTGAATTCAGTGTTAGGGCTCTTTCAAATGAGCGTATATCAGCTGCCGTTTTCACGTCTGGCCAATATACGCTACCATCTGATGCATTGGATTTCAATGCATCAGATCAGACGGGCGATTTTCCATGGCGTAAAAGCGCCCAGCCGGTCAAGATAGCACATTTTGGTTGGATGCTTTTATGCTGGTCAGAAAACATTGTCCTGGAACTATCTTCCGTGCCGGAATATGTCGGCCACTGCATAGACTTCTATGGGAGCCTATGACAGCTGCTGGAGAAGGGAGGTGGGGTGGAGTTTAGCAGCATGACTGCTAAACTCCGTCCCCCCCCCCCCCCCCCCTTCTTTCCTCCTCTCCGCCTCTCGACGGCTGTTTTCAATGGGAGGGGGTGGCACAGGGGCAGAGCTAGTTGCTAAGCTTACTAAGCTTAGCACACTAGCTCCCACCCCGTCCTGCCTCCTCCGCTTGCCAAGTGGCGGCAATAGGAAGGCATTACGGGCTCAGCAGCACCCCACAGCAGCCCTATCAGTAATAGTGACACCCCACAGCGGCCCCAGTAGTATAGTGACATCCCACAGCGGCCCCCAGTAGTGATAGTGCCCCCTTTGAGACCCATATACTTACCCCTCCTCCTCGTGGAACTGCCACTGCTCGTGCTGATTCCAGGTACACACTGTGATGTCAGTGTGCTGCCGGACGCCTCCTCCCCCTGCTCTCGTGGAACCAAAGAAGAGACGTCAGGGAAGGAAGATCCCGGCTGCATACTGACCTCACAGTGTGTGTCAGGATCAATGCCGCTAGCAGCCCTGCTGAGTGAATGCCGACAGGGGAGACGCAGCATCTCTGCCAGTATTCACTAGCATGGTAAGCGGCTGACGGCGTTGTGTATCAGCAGGGAGGGCTCTGTGTGCCACCTCTGGCATGCATGCCATGGGTTCGTCACCTCTGGCACATGTGCCGTAGCCTCGCCACCAATTCTATAGATCTGTGTGACATTTATATGGTGAGAATACATTATACAGTTTTTTTTTATTCAGCGGTATTATGGAGGTATTATTCAGGCAGCGGTTGTGATATTGTAAATGTGCCTTTAGGCTGCCTGTCCACGGGCGCTTTTGCATTGCGTTCCCCGCGGTGATAATCTGCCCACGGGGAATGCAGTGCACCTTTTTGCATAGCTTTGATATGGAAAGCGCAGCTCCCCTGTCCACAAGCCGAGAATGATAGCGATTCTCCGCTTGCGGACGACAAATCGTAGCATGCTGCGATTCTCCGCAGTGAGCCTATCTGTCACATAGGCTCACCGTGGAGATCCGTCTGCCGACTCCTGCTCCCAGGTGGCGGCTCCGTAGACAGGCAGCCTACATTGGGTGATCGGGCAGGTGCATTTAACCAAATAAACACAGCATGCTCTACTTTTGTACACATTTGTGCATCAAAGGTCCCTATAGAAGTCTGTGGGGTGTGCCCAAATGCGAGCGCAATACATAAGCAGATGTATGAAAAACACAGTAAGGCCTTAGTCAGACGGGCGTTTTTTCGCGCGATTTGCGGATCGCATGACGGATGCGCATCCGCAAATCGCGTGACCGGTGCCCAAAAATTGCCCGAAAATCTGCTCCTAGCCGCGTTTCATTAGAAACGGGCCGGAGCTGTCCAGCGCATTGCATTCAATGGAGCCGGCAATACAGCCCGCTCCATTGAAAGCAATGCGCTGCGGGCGAGTGTGGGATGAATTGTCGGGAAGGGCTTAAATATATAAGCCCTTCCCTGCAATTCATCCAGAAAAGTGTTAAAATAAAAAATATATATATACTTACCTGCTCCCGGCAGCCGGAGTTCCGCACGGCCAGCCTGCAGTGGGTGTGAAGGGGGTGTGAGTCAGACCTGCCCCCTGATTGGCTCACCCCCTTCACACCCACTGCAGGCCGGCCGCACGGAACTCCGGCTGCCGGGAGCAGGTAAGTATATATATATTTTTTATTTTAACACATTTCTGGATGAATTGCAGGGAAGGGCTTATATATTTAAGCCCTTCCTGACAATTCATCCCGCGCACACCGGCAGCCCATTGCTTTCAATGGAGTCGGCTGTATTTCCGGCTCCATTGAATTCAATGGGCAAACATCGTTCTTCTCTGCCACAGCTGTTACAGCTGTGGAAGAGAAGAAGGATTTGTCTTCTATATGTTCTCAATGGGGTCGGCGCTGCTGCCGCCGGCCCCATTGAGCACATATAGAAAAGAGAACAGAAATCGCAGATCGCAGATAGGTGCGATCTGCGATTTCTGTTCTATAATTTATCGGACGAGCGCATAAAAAGCGCTCATGTGTCCGATACCATTGCAAAGCAATGGTTTTATAAAATCGCCGCACGCATGCGCATGCGCAAATCGCGGCAAAAAACGCCCGTCTGACTAAGGCCTAATTCTGCTGGAAAAGGAGCACATCTGAAACTCATTAGATTAAATAACTATTTAAATTAGGGTGTGTGTGTGTCTGCCATGCGCATATGAACATACCTTGGCATTGAAAAAGTACAATTAAATTTGCAGACGCGCGCAAAAAAGACTTCACAGCACAAATACTTTAATAATTGTGCATATGCCAACGTGAAGCCACGTTGCGTTTTTCATGCGTGTTTTTTTTTTCATGCGATATCGCTGCGTTTTTTTAACAAGATTGTCAATGGGACTTTCTTACGTTAAAAACACATCGCACAAACTTGCAATGCGTTTTTAACATTAGAAAGTCCTACTGACAATCACGTAAAAAAACCGCAGAGATATGGCATGAAAAAAACATGCAAGAAAAACGCAAGTGGGTGTCCACCCTTAGGCCTCATTCACACGCGCGTGAAACGCATGCCGTATTAACCGTGAAAAAAAATTGCATCTAATAGAACCAATGGATTCCTATAAACTCATCCAGATGGGAGAATTTTTAAGCATGTTTAAAAAAAGAAAAAAATTGCACCTAAAATAATAGGATATGCTACTGAAATTCCCTGTGCACCAAAGATAGGTCCTGACTAGAGATGAGCGAGCACCAAAATGCTCGGGTGCTCGTTACCCGGGACGAAATTTTCGCGATGCTCGAGGGATCGTTTCGAGTAACGAACCCCATTGAAGGCAATGGGCGACCCGAGCATTTTTGTATATCGCCGATGCTCGCTAAGGTTTTCATTTGTGAAAATCTGGGCAATTCAAGAAAGTGATGGGAACGACACAGCAACGGATAGGGCAGGCGAGGGGCTACATGTTGGGCTGCATCTCAAGGTCACAAGTCCCACTATTAAGCCACAATAGTGGCAAGAGTGCCGCCCCCCCCCCTCCCAACAACCTATACTTCTGAAAAGCCCTCATTAGCAATGCATACCTTAGCTAAGCACCACACTACCTCCAACAAAGCACAATCACTGCCTGCATGACACTCCGCTGCCACTTCTTCTGGGTTACATGCCAAAGTGTCCCTGCGCAGCCTTCAGCTGCACTCATGCCACACCACTCTCATGTCTATTTATAAGTCCGTCTGCCATGAGGAGGAACCGCAGGCACACACTGCTGAGGGTTGGCACGGCTAGGCAGCGACCCTCTTTAAAACGGGTGGGGCGATAGCCCACTATGCTGTACAGAAGCAATGAGAAATATAATCCTTTGCCACCGCCATCAGGAGCTGCACACGTGGGCATAGCAATGGGGAACCTATGTGCCACACACTATTCATTCTGTCAAGGTGTCTGCATGCCCCAGTCAGACCACGTTTTTTTATAAATAGTCACAGGCAGGTAAAACTCCGCAATGGGAATTCCGTGTGCACCCACAGCATGGGTGCCTCCCTGGAACCCACCGGCTGTACATAAATGTATCCCATTGCAGTGCCCATCACAGCTGAGGTAACGTCCGATTAAATGCAGGTTGGCTTCGGCCCACACTGCATGTCCCAGTCAGACTGGGGTTCTTTAGGAGTGGACACATGCAGTTACAACTCCGTGTGGACCGACAGCATGGGTGGGTGCCAGGAAGCCACCGGCGGTACATAAATATATCCCATTGCATTGCCCATCACAGCTGAGGTGATGTCATGTTTAATGCAGGTGGGCTTCGGCCCACACTGCATGCCCCAGTCAGACTGGGGTTCTTTAGAAGTGGACACATGCAGTTACAACTCCCTGTGGACCCACAGCATGGGTGGCTCCCTTGAACCCACCGGCTGTACATAAATGTATCCCATTGCAGTGCCCATCACAGCTGAGGTAACGTCCGATTAAATGCAGGTGGGCTTCGGCCCACACTGCATGCCCCAGTCAGACTGGGGTTCTTTAGAAGTGGACACATGCAATTACAACTCCCTGTGGACCCACAGCATGGGTGGCTCCCTGGAACCCACCGGCGGTACATAAATATATCCCATTGCAGTTCTCAGCACAGCTGATGTAACGTCAGCTTTAATGCAGGTGGGCAAAAAATTTATTGGATTACACTGTAGGCGAGGGCCCCAAAAAATTGGTGTACCAACAGTACTAATGTACGTCAGAAAAATTGCCCATGCCCAACCAAGAGGGCAGGTGAAACCCAGTAATCGCTTTGGTTAATGTGGCTTAATTTGTAACTAGGCCTGGAGGCAGCCCAGTTAAAATAAAAATTGGTTCAGGTGCAAGTTTCAACGCTTTAATGAGCATTGAAACGTATAAAAATTGTTTACAAAAATTATATGACTGAGCCTTGTGGGCCTAAGAAAAATTGCCCGTTCGGCGTGATTACGTCACGTTTCAGGAGGAGGAGCAGGAGGAGGAGGATGAATACTATACACAGATTGATGAAGCTAAAAGGTCCCCGCTTTTGATGGTGATAGAGAACAATGCTTCCATCCGCGGGTGCAGCCTACGTATTGTTTAGGTATCACTGCTGTCCGCTGGTGGAGAAGAGAAGTCTGGGGAAATCCAGGCTTTGTTCATCTTGATGAGTGTAAGCCTGTCGGCACTGTCGGTTGACAGGCGGGTACGCTTATATGTGATGATTCCCCCAGCCGCACTAAACACCCTCTCTGACAAGACGCTAGCCGCAGGACAAGCAAGCACCTCCAGGGCATACAGCGCGAGTTCAGGCCACGTGTCCAGCTTCGACACCCAGTAGTTGTAGGGGGCAGAGGCGTCACGGAGGACGGTCATGCGATCGGCTACGTACTCCCTCACCATCCTTTTACAGTGCTCCCGCTGACTCAGCCTTGACTGGGGAGCGGTGACACAGTCTTGCTGGGGAGCCAGAAAGCTGTCAAAGGCCTTAGAGAGTGTTCCCCTGCCTGTGCTGTACATGCTGCCTGATCTCTGCACCTCCCCTGCTACATTGCCCTCGGAACTGCGCCTTCGGCCACTAGCACTGTCGGATGGGAATTTTACCATCAGTTTGTCCGCCAGGGTCCTGTGGTATAGCATCACTCTCGAACCCCTTTCCTCTTCGGGTATGAGAGTGGAAAGGCTCTCCTTATACCGTGGGTCGAGCAGTGTGTACACCCAGTAATCCGTAGTGGCCAGAATACGTGTAACGCGAGGGTCACGAGAAAGGCATCCTAACATGAAGTCAGCCATGTGTGCCAGGGTACCTGTATGCAACACATGGCTGTCCTCACTAGGAAGATCACTTTCAGGATCCTCCTCCTCCTCAGGCCATACACGCTGAAAGGATGACAGGCAAGCAGCATGGGTACCCTCAGCAGTGGGCCAAGCTGTCTCTTCCCCCTCCTCCTCATCCTCCTCATGCTCCTCCTCCTCCTCCTCCTCAACGCGCTGAGATATAGACAGGAGGGTGCTCTGACTATCCAGCAACATACTGTCTTCCCCCGCCTCTGTTTCCGAGCGCAAAGTGTCTGCCTTTATGCTTTGCAGGGAACTTCTCAAGAGGCATAGCAGAGGAATGGTGACGCTAATGATTGCAGCATCGCCGCTCACCATCTGGGTAGACTCCTCAAAGTTTCCAAGGACCTGGCAGATGTCTGCCAACCAGGTCCACTCTTCTGTAAAGAATTGAGGAGGCTGACTCCCACTGCGCCGCCCATGTTGGAGTTGGTATTCCACTATAGCACTACGCTGCTCATAGAGCCTGGCCAACATGTGGAGCGTAGAGTTCCACCGTGTGGGCACGTCGCACAGCAGTCGGTGCACTGGCAGATGAAACCGATGTTGCAGGGTGCGCAGGGTAGCAGCGTCCGTGTGGGACTTGCGGAAATGTGCGCAGAGCCGGCGCACCTTTCCGAGCAGTTCTGACAAGCGTGGGTAGCTTTTCAGAAAGCACTGAACCACCAAATTAAAGACGTGGGCCAGGCATGGCACGTGCGCGAGGCTGCCGAGCTGCAGAGCCGCCACCAGGTTACGGCCGTTGTCACACACGACCATGCCCGGTTGGAGGCTCAGCGGCGCAAGCCAGCGGTCGGTCTGCTCTGTCAGACCCTGCAGCAGTTCATGGGCCGTGTGCCTCTTCTCTCCTAAGCTGAGTAGTTTCAGCACGGCCTGCTGACGCTTGCCCACCGCAGTGCTGCCACGACGCGCGACACCGACTGCTGGCGACGTGCTGCTGCTGACACATCTTGATTGCGAGACAGAGGTTGCGTAGGAGGAGGAGGGTGGTTTAGTGGAGGAAGGATACACCGCCGCAGATAGCACCACCGAGCTGGGGCCCGCAATTCTGGGGGTGGGTAGGACGTGAGCGGTCCCAGGCTCTGACTTTGTCCCAGCCTCCACTAAATTCACCCAATGTGCCGTCAGGGAGATATAGTGGCCCTGCCCGCCTGTGCTTGTCCACGTGTCCGTTGTTAAGTGGACCTTGCCAGTAACCGCGTTGGTGAGGGTGCGTACAATGTTGCGGGAGACGTGGTCGTGCAGGGCTGGGACGGCATATCGGGAAAAGTAGTGGCGACTGGGAACTGAGTAGCGCGGGGCTGCCGCCGCCATCATACCTTTGAAAGCCTCCGTTTCCACAACCCTATACGGTGAACGGCCTTCGTCCCACCTTGTGGGGTGCTTGGCCATCATATGTCTGCGCATGCTGGTGGTGCAAAAAATGTGCAACACTGCTAACAGCAGCCTCCACACTACTGCACATGGATAGATGTGGCCCTAAGAAGGACCGTTGGGGTTCTTGAAGCCTAAAATCACTCCTAACACTCTCCCTATAGCAGCTCTGGCACCAGCAGCACTTTCCCTGATCTCTATCAGAATGCATCTGTGGCGAGCCGCGGGAGGGGCCGATTTATATACTCGGGTGACACCTGATCTCGCCAGCCACTCACTGCAGGGGGGTGGTATAGGGCTTGAACGTCGCAGGGGGAAGTTGTAATGCCTTCCCTGTCCTTCTATTGGCCAGAAAAGCGCGCTAACGTCTCAGAAATGAAAGTGAAAGTAACTCGAACATCGCGTGGTACTCGTCTCGAGTAACGAGCATCTCGAACACGCTAATACTCGAACGAGTATCAAGCTCGGACGAGTTCGTTCGCTCATCTCTAGTCCTGACCTATCTTTGGTGCGCGAGCCATAGGAGTTTCCATAGACTCCTATGGGAGCAGGATAACAAGGAGGAGGTTGATTGGGTAATCATTCCGGGTATTAGTGTATCTTGACGCCACTGGAAGCTAGGGGTTTGACAGGGGGAATGCCCCTCTTACACCACCAGCTTTCCATTGGCTCAAGGGCTGAAGATCCTACTACCCTGAATTTGTGCCAGAAGCCGGCGGCGCTTACCGAAATAGTCTAGCTTCTGTTTACCCCACCCCACCCCGTCTCTGCTGGCCGCTCGGCCAATTGCGATGCTCACCTCCCTCGGCCTATGCCTACAGCGCAGGACTTGAAGGCTCATGTCTCCCTGTCTGTGCTTCCTTCCTTGGCCGATCGCGGTGCTCACCTCACCAGCGGTTGGTCTGCAGCCTCCTGCAGTGTACTTCAAGGCGTTCCTCAGCTCCCCTCTGCCAGTCTCTTGCGGTGCCTCATCGCATCCGCTCCCCAGTCCTCTGCAGTGTGCTGCTCTGCCACCCGGTGCGCTCCACGCTTGGCGCTCTGCTGCAGGGTTTCGGAGTCTGAGGTGGGGTGAGCTGCAGTCTCCCCTTTGCTCCGCTGCAGGCTCCAGCGTTGCTATGTCCGGGCTGCCGCTCCCCAGCAACGCTCTCCTTCCACGCAGCTCCGACAATGCAGTGGGGGGCCTCAGACAAGTGCTCCGCCGCACAATGGAGCCGCACGGGACCACAGACCAACAAGACAGGCACCCAGTGAGTATCAGTGCTGCTGGGGCACGGCACAGCATGCTCACTAACACCCAATGCGGAGGTAGGGGTGTGACAGGGCCGTCCATCTATGTAAGCCGTGTCACACCCCTACCTTCCGGTGGCATCAGGATACACTAATATCATCATTCCGATTGTTTAGTTTAAAATTGGAGATGCAAGGTGATAAGACGGGAGGGAGTGCTGCGACGCTGCTAAACACAGAAACACATTTAAAATGTCCCACTGTTAGATCTTGTTAATCCCCGCAGGGATGAGGGGACTAACAGAAGTTTACAGCGAGACATTTAAAATGTGCTGTTCAGTTGTCGAGAAATTCCCCATAGCAGAGAGAGAAGGAATTCCTCTGCAGGGGAACCTCTCTCTCCCTGCAGCAGGGAGGGATAGAACTGAGATAAAGCCCCGGGGGACCCCCCCACCTTCTCTGCAGGGCTTCCCTTCATATCAGCCAGGCTTCCCTTGCAGGGGAGAATAAGGAAATCCCTGTAGTGGGGAGAGAGAGGGGGCAGGGCTAGAATGCTTAACCGAGTGCGGAAGCAGAGGAACCCGCCCTCTTTCCTTGTTATGAGGGAAACCCTGAGAGAATCACTCTAGCCCTGCCCTCTCTCTAGCCCCACCCCATTCTCTCCTTGCTATGGGTGAATCCCGAATAGCTGGAGTTAGCCTGCAAGGGAGAATAAGGAAATCCCCAGCAGCATGATATTGGGCAAAAATAAGCACAAAATTGTGGGTGTGAAAGAGGCACCAGGGAGCGAGGGAGAATGTGCCTTACTAGTATACATCATCTTCCTTTATGACAAAACAGAATTATGGGTGAACAAGTATCTGGACAGCTGGGGATAATCTTAGTAATGAAATAATAGTCTCACCACTGCTTGCTTCAAATCCGTATAGGCTGTTTGAGGTAATGGCTTGTCTGACTATAATGAAAAACAAAATAATTGTTAGTTGCTCGAGTAAAACACCTTCTTCTTGCACAGAAATGCGCAATTTCGCACGGAAAATTGAGAACACCTGGGACTAAGTACACTGGCCCTCTTAGCTAGTCAGCTGGCACAGCTACTAAGTCTTTTGTCCCGCCTACTCAAACATGGCGCTGCCGGGACCACGTTGATGTGACCAGTCCCGGCAGTGCAAAGAAGTACAGTAAAAAGTGCAGATATGGGCGTGATAGCACGCAGGCCTGCGTGTCCTGCATAGCGCATATACGTCACATTATCGGGAGCATATTTGCGCTTACGCCTCGTGCGGCCGCCCTAGAAGCCCATTGATTTTTATTGGGCCACTCGCATGTGCATTTTTTTCATGTGTGTATTACAGGTAAAACACAGCATGTCCTAATTTGGTGCATAACATGCCCCAACATAAGCTGGGGGTTTAACATACTCAGCAAATACTCATGTACGTGCATGTTTGCTGTGCGCTGTGTATTTTATGTGCATGAAAGATAAGTGTGTAATACGCGGGACACAAACGCCCGTGTGAGTGAGCCCTAACCCGCGCCCCAAACTATCTCTCACAGATAATAACAATTAGCAATCAGATGTCAAGCAGATACTTTCTATTTAGATTGTGAGGATAACAATGGAAGAAGTTTTTACCCCTGGAAAATCATGTTTGATGAACAGGTTTATTATCGTCTGACGTTTCTTGGCATCCTTTAGAGAAAACACAAACACAAATAAGCAACAACATCTCCGATATTCAAGATCAAATGTTTGCCTGCTGTGAATCCCGCGACCCATTGACAATCGCGTTAAAAAAAAGCAGCGATATCGCATGAAAAAAAACGCGCAAGAAAAACGCACATGGGTGTCCTGCGATGGTCATGGGACTTTGTAGATGTTAAAAACGCATCGCATAAAAATTGCAAAGTACCAACTTGCGATGTGATTTTAACATTAGAAAGTCCCATTGACAATCGCGTTAAAAAACGCAGCGATATCACAGCGTTAAAAAAATGCAAGTGAGGAAATAAAAGATGGGAGCATGTCCTAATACACTTGCCGCTATGGAGTGCATTAGCGCAAGAACCAGGTTTTTTTTTGACTATTCAAACTCTGTACGAGTTGGAAAAAACAAGCAGGAAGATTTCTAGGTTCTGCCCTAGAAAAACCACGCTGAGTAGTATTAACGCACAAGAATCCCAAAAGTGAAAGCTAAACTATTGAAATCAGTGGTTTCGTCCCATTATGTCACTGTGTTTAAAGGAGATGTCCCGAGGCAGCAAGTGGGTCTATACACTTCTGTATGGCCATAATAATGCACTTTGTAATGTACATTGTGCATTAATTATGAGCCATACAGAAGTTATAAAAAGTTTTATACTTACCTGCTCCGTTGCTGGCGTCCTCGTCTCCATGGTGCCGACTAATTTTCGCCCTCCGATGGCCAAATTAGCCGCGCTTGCGCAGTCCGGGTCTTCTCCTCTTCTCTATGGGGCTCCGTGTAGCTCCGCCCCGTCACGTGCCGATTCCAGCCAATCAGGAGACTGGAATCGGCAATGGACCGCACAGAAGCCCTGCGGTCCATGAAGACAGAGGATCCCGGCGGCCATCTTCAGCAGGTGAGTATGAAGACGCCGGACCGCCGGGATTAAGGTAAGCGCTGTGCTGTTTGTTTTTTTAACCCCTGCATCGGGGTTGTCTCGCGCCGAACGGGGGGGGGGGTTTAAAAAAACAAAAACCCGTTTCGGCGCGGGACATCTCCTTTAAGCCTTAAGAAATGATTTATGGCCTTCAGCAGCTCTTTCTGACTGTTATACACAAGAATTTGCTTTATTTGTATTCGTTATCTGCTTCATTTTTATCTCCACTTTGTAGTATATTTGGTGACATTTTGGCGACTTGAGAACCGATTACCAGTTTTCCATAGAGTTATGGTTTCAACATACAACGGTCGTCTTGGAATTGATTAACTTTGTATGTTGATGGATCACTTGTAGACCTTTCATATACATGCAAATTCTTTGGCCACTGTCACACGGGCATCAGTGCGTTTATGTTCGCATTTGCTCTGCGTATTTGCAAAATGGGTGCTGCATATCTGCGTGTGCAAATTTTCCGCAGGCAAAATGCTCTGCAAATACACCCATGTGATACAGACCTCTGCAGGATGTAGCAGAATCTGCAATCACAGAAATATGCATATCTTAGGGTGGATTCAGACGAGCGTGTTTATGTGCGTAGAATTGTGCACATAAAAACGCGCACCTATTTGAACCATTGGTTCCCTAGGGTGAGTTCACATGTCCGTGTTTTACAGGCGTGCAAATGCACATACTTGCAAAACATAGGACGTGCGTGCACCATAGGTCCGTGGTGTGCTTCAATATTCCCCAACGGGGAGTCCCCTTGTCACTGAACACAGTAAAGAATCCCCTGCCACAGCTGTGACAGAGGATCACAATGTTCACCCATTGCTTTCAATGGGACAGGTGCTTCTGCAGCCCCATTGAAAGCAATGGGCTGCTGGCAAGCCCTGCAGGGATATTTGGGGAAAGGCTTTAAATATAACAAAATATGACCAATCACAAGCTGCACTCAGCTGTCATTCAATGAATGGCTTAGTGCTGCCTGTGATTGGCTGAGTGCTCAGCCAATCAAAAACATGTCTTTCAGCAGCCGGGGATTTTAAATCCCTGCCTGCTGAAACCGATTCAGAGCTGTGCAGGGAGGAGACAGGCTGGACGCACCTGAGCCCCGGCAGCTGTGGAAAGGTGAGTATATTTTTTTTATTTTTTAACACATTCTATGGATGATTTTCAGGGAAGGCTGTATATTTAAAGCCCTTCCTCAAAAATCCCAGCAGGGCTTGCTGGTAGCGCATTGTTTTCAATGAGACTGCAGATGCGTGGGTCCCATTGAAAGCAATGGGAGAACATTGCGATCCTCTGCCACAGCGATCCTCTGCCACACTTGCAGGGAGTCCCCTTGTCACTGGATACTGTGACAGTGCTGTCACAGTGTTCAGTGACAAGGGGACTCCCCACGGAGATCAAGAAATCCTCTTCTACAGCTGTCACAGCTGTGACAGCTGCGGCAGGGGATTCTTTACTCCCCGCAGGGAATATTTACACGGCAGCGGTAGAGAGGTGAGTATATATATATATACAGTATATATATATTATATATTTTTTTTTTTTACACAAACCAGGGATGATGTTCAGGGAAGAGCTTATATTTCAAGCCCATTGTTGCCAGCAGCCCATTGGGCGGTCCTATCAGTGACTGACAGTTATTTCTATATATACAGTTGTAACAGATAGCTGTAATTCACCCATAGGACCACCCACTAGACCTCTAAACTCAGAATGAGCAGATGTACATAAACAAAATACAAGTTATACTAAATCTTTCCCTATAAAACTATATATCAATTTGCTCAGCTCCTCCTGCCTGCAGAATGGACTGCATTTTCAATGTGACAGGTTCTCTTTAAGGAGCAAAGGTAGATCATAGAAGATTAACTGCATTGGATATTATGCATTCGATGCCATTTTAGACAATGCACAACTGTGAGAAGTATTAGAACTGTATGGATTTTTATCACTGGCTACAAGCAAAAATCATTTGATTCGGTGACAGCAAGCAAAGATATTACATAAGGTCTAGAAATCAATAACAAAATATTTTAGAAAATAGCCTACTTATTATATAGTGGTTAAGTGTTCTTAACATTGTATTATGTGCACATATAGGTTAAAGTTTTCCCACCATGTATACTTCTCCTTTCGACCCACTCCTGGTCTTGGCAAATGCACACATTATATATATACAAGCACACATATACATACATACATACATATCCTCACTGTTCTAATCAATACAGTTCTAATATAACATACACACACATAGGTGCATCTATGTTGTATTATATAGGTGTAGCAGGTCTTGTGCGTTCACCCTGAAGGGCACTTTCACAAGTTCAGGAATTTGCCGTGTGCAGAAAAATACCAAATTCTAACATGTCCAAGGTGCAAATTTAGATGCAGAATTGAAAATGACTTCATTCTGCCAGCAATTCCACATCAAAATTCACATTTGGACATGAGATTTTGGGGTGGATTTCTGTGGGAGCAAATTATGCTACAATTTCTGGTATGTGTGAAAAAGCCCCGAGGCTGGTTTTTAAATGGCTTTATTTGCTACATTTGCACTTACTCAGCAATCAATTGCAGTATAATACAAGAGAACGGGGTTTTAACAAAGACGTTTTATAAAGTGCATAAGAAACTGCAGATTTTGAGATCCACAGAGCACTTTACTTGTGATTTTTTAAAATTTTATATTACCCTTAATGCTGTAGCGAAACATGATTCATCATTATCACCAAAACCTGCAGAAAAAGTAATAGTCGATATATTAATTGCACATAACATATAGTATATCCAGCAATTCATGCGTCAGTTTATGTTGGAGATTTCATTGGAAATGAGATCAGATCTAAAGCAGTTAAAGGGGCTGGCCGGCCCCCAGGGGGACATTTTTCTTTATAATAATAATGCTTTCCTTTCACTGAGCGTTGTAAAGCACAGCATACATGGATTCAAAGCACCAAGCATATTAGCTGTAATGTCTGTTTTTTACTTTGTAATCTGATGTTGGAAGCAGCTTTTTTAAAGATGTTGCCGTTGTGCTGCACTCCCACAATGCCCTGCGCCTCCCCTCTCTGTGTGTGCACTCCCGATGAAGGCAGGACGCATTGAACAAAAAAGCAGTCTATCCTAGCCCCAATAGTTGCCCCAGCATAAATAGAGACACCCAATAGTTGCCCATGCAGTAATAGTGACCCCCAATAGTTGCCCCAGCAGACATAGAGACCACCAATATTTTCCTCAGCAGAAATAGAGACTAGAGATGAGCAAGCATACTCGCTAAGGGCAATTGCTCGAGCGAGCATTGCCCTTAGCGAGTACCTGCCCGCTCGAGACAAAAGGTTTGGGTGCCGGCGCGGGGGAGCGGTGAGTAGCGGCAGTCAGCAGGGGGAGTGGTTGGGAGAGAGGGAGAGAGAGATCACCCCTCCGTTCCTCCCCGCTCTCCCCCGCAGCTCCCTGCCTGCTGCCGACACCCGAACCTTTTGTCTCAAGCGGGCAGGTACTCGCTAAGGGCAATGCTCGCTCGAGCAATTGCCCTTAGCGAGTATGCTCGCTCATCACTAATAGAGACCCCAAATAGTTGCCCCAGCAGAAATAGAGATCCCCAATAGTTGCCCATGCAGTAATAGTGCCCCCCAATAGTTGCCCCAGCAGACATAGAGACCCCCAATGTTTGCCTCAGCAGTAATAGTGACCCCAATAGTTGCCCCAGCAGTAATAGTGACCCCAATAGTTTCCCCAGCAGTAATAGTGACCCACAATACTTGCCCCAGTAGTAATAGTGACCCCCCGTCCATCCATACGTGGTGACAGCACTTGTGATTGTGTCTGCTGATACTGCCCCCACTTAGCCTTCAGCTCTGGACGGTCGCCGGTAGACGCTTCTGTGGCTGTTCCTTCTCCTGACAGTTCAAAGCGCCATGCAGAGAGTGAGGAAGCCCAAACCCGGAAGTGAAAGCACTGCGCCTACGTGCTGATTGAGGTGTGCCTTCACAAGTAGCCAACAAGCACTACTCTACTGCGCCTATGTGACAAATAAAGAAGACCGGGCCATGACTTGTCATAACCAGGGACTACTGGATCGTCAACATGGGAAGTAAGTATATATCTTTTGTAAGTATATATCTTTTGTACTGTAAGTAAGTATATATCTTTTGTATGGCTCATTTACAAAGCACAAAGTATATCACAAAGTGCTTTGTAATGGCCATACAGAAGTGCAGACATTAATTTGTCACGGCCAGACAACCCATTTAATAACTTACCTTGGTCAGGAAAAGCACAGAGGGTGAGAATGATCAGCAGAGCTAGCAGGTCTGTCCTCATGATGCTCGCCGTGATTACAATAGGGTATGTATGTAGTCACCTCTCTTTTATGCAGCAGATCATCATTGCTGAGATTATGAAATCATGCAGTTTTTCCAGTTCTCTGGCACAACGGAACTTTATGTAATATTGAAGCAAACAAAATATATTTGGGTCTAGATATTTGCTACACTTGGCATGTCCATACTTCCCTATAGCTACTTCCAAGTACTTCTTAGAAGACTAAAACAAACACCGCTATACATATATACATAAGATTGTCTAATAATGATATATTACATTTCTTGATTGTATCACACAAAACCACAATGTCCACTATAAAAAAAAAAGCTTATTGACATTCATCATTCATTTAGGTTAGGGATTGTTAACAGCAGTGTCAAAGGTTCCTTTCAGAGCCTCTATTAATCAATTCTGTTAAAATATAGGACACTAGCTTGTTACCCACAGCTTCATCCGCATGGAATTTGTATTTTTTTAAAATCTAATCTGTGTTTTGCTGTATATTGAAAAGTAACAAGTTGAAATAGTGAAAGGAATGTAACTGCGATCTGCTGTCAGCGCAGTTCTATACATTTTTGGTCTTGTCATCTTTTGCTAGGATACAAAGGTTTTGTGGGCTGTATACACGTGACCGAGCCACATGCAGTTGCCCATGAGAAAAACATGTTTTTTCTAAAAGTACACCTGCTACCTTAAATGTTTGCCCTTGAGCCTTATTGATGGTCATCGCAAATGCTTTTAATAAAGGGAATTGCAGCCTTTTGAATTAAAAAGGCAAATCCGTGGATATTATCGGAATGCGTGGAATTAAAATACTGCTGAGGTAAAATAGAAGCTGCGCTGTGATTGGTTTCTATGGGCGACACATTTTCTTTAAAATCTCAATCCATGTTAATGTGTATTTCGTTTAAGTTGTAAGGCAAAATCTATCTGTTTGTGTCGTACAGCCCAGCTTTCATATACTGCTGAGGTAAAATAAAAGCAGCGCTGTTATTGCTTGCTATATGTTATACTACTGAGGTTAAAAAAAAGCTGCGCTGTGATTGGTTGCTATATGTTATACTACTGAAGTAAAATAAAAGCTGTGCTGTGATTGGTTTCTATGGGTAACACAGATTTTCTTTAAAATCTAATGTGTCTTTGGTTTAAGTTTTAATCTCAGGCAACGCCAGGTATTCCTCCTAGCTTAATAACCATATACGTGCAGCAACAACATCTGCCCTCACATATTTGTCTGTTTGGGGAGCCCTAACTTATGATGTGCACCCTCTTCCCCTCCACTCCACCCCACTTAATAATTGCATATGTGCGGCAATGAAGTCTGCCTTCACGTGTCTGGCCATTTGTGTAGGCATAGCTTATGATATGCACCCCCTTAACCTCCTCTTCGCCACACAGTGCGGCGCCAGAGCAAATGTGCACCTACCCATCACCAAATAAATCTATCTTGTCGCACTTCCTAGCGAACTCTATACATTTTGGGATAAAGGTAGACCATGTCCTTCCTCAATTTGCAAGCCATCTCCATGCCAAATTTCATCAAAATCTCTTCAGCGGTTTAGCCATAAAAGGTAACAAACAGACGGAGTTAGTTTCACATTTATAATATTGGTATAGATATAATACTGGATGGAAACCAAATGAACCCCATTATATTCAATTGGGTCTATGCAGTGCTACTCAGTTCTGTCATAACTCGCATCTGTTTGATTACTGTGTGCTGATCCCATAACAGAGTAGGCAAAACAGAAACCATAGTGAACAACTCTTAATCAGATTACATGACCCGGGTATAATGGATCCACCGGCTGTGACCCTACCCAACCTTCTCTCACCAAAGCCCATTAAATATTAAATACACAACAACTTCTAGCTTTGGCTAAATTGGCCACAGCAGCCATTTATTATAAAATGTAACAATTTAAACATGTTATATTAAAAAACAACAACCCATAAAAAGAAGGGAAGTCATTTGAGCCCCATCCAACTCTGCTGCCTTACCAACAGGGAAAACAAATTTGTACTGCTTCCCGCGCACATCATCTGACTCGGGAGGCCAAAAACTTTTTCCCAACTAACGCATCCCGCCACAAGACAACCAAGTTGGGAGGACTAAACACACCCAGTTGCCCCTAGTCAATAACCTCCCGGCTAAGAGACCCGCTAGCCGTTCCCGAGGCTAGATCCAACAACTCTGCAGGGACTCCGGCCTGACAGAGCCGAGAGGTGACAGACTCACCAGCATTTCACGAACAAGGGGGAAAAGGTAGCTTTCCAGCCCCTGCCTTTCCCCCCACCCCACATTTTTGCTGACTTCAAGGACCCCCCTTTTAACCACTGCTATGACAGATCTCTTCTCACCCCACCCTCCCCCCGCCTTGCTAACTAAACCTGTGAAAACCCCATTATATTAAAAAGTGCTGGGTGGGTGGGACATCCATGCTGTCCTGTGGCCTTCTTCCCTTTCAGCTCCTCACTCAACCATTGGTGTCCAGGAAGTGGCTCCTCCTCCTACTTGTTCCCGTACTTTCTTCCTCCTTTCCCCACCCCTATTTTCTTCCCAGCAACCTCTTCTTCTTTTAACCTTACCTTCCCCATAAACCCAGTCATGTGCTGTCTGCATTTATAGCCCTGCTGGCTACTATTCCAGCGCTTCTTACTATACATGAGGATATATTTTCAAAAGCAAATTAAATGATGGAAAGATCTTACGCTTCCACCATCACAAACCACTTTACTTGTAATGCAGAAAAATAATTGAAGTGAAGCCGTTCCTGTACTCCAAAGAAAGTTTTGTACTACTACGTTCCTCTGTAGGGATTGTATGGTAGGTAAAGATAATGCACTTTCCCAAAGGTGTAGCTACCGCAGGGGCAGGAGGGGGCAGCTGTCCCTGTCCCAATCACGTTGGGGCATACCTAGTGCCCCAGATTCCCAGACAGGCCCCTTTAACTGGCGTAACTATAGGGGATGCAAATGCACCCAGGTTCAGGAGCCTTAGGGGGCTCATAAGGCCTCTCTTCTCAATATAGTGAGCCCAGTACTATGAATAAAGCATTATAGTTGTGGGCTCTGTTACAGGTTTTGCTTTCCGGCCCAGAAGCTTCAAGTGACATCTCTGCCCCTCATCTACCTATATTAATATTCACAGGACACCATAGGCTCCCAGCTCTACTATTCTCCAACAGAGATCCTGGAAACTGAAGGGACTTTCAACATCCCAATGTAAGCAGTGAGATTATGACCCCGCAACTGTCATGGTTAGGAAAGTGTAGTTTTATGTTTTTTTTCTCATATCACTTATTGTTTGGGGACACCGTTACTATTAGGGAGGCACTATTACTTGTAAGGAACTGCACATGGGGGCAGTATTACCTTTAAAGTGGTTTTTCGTGTTTAAAATTAGCCATACTCAATGTGCGCACCATGTGTTATTATGTCATCCATATGTGCAGAAGGCCAGGAGCCTAGGAACATTTGAAATCTCCTGGCACCTGAAGGTAGCCGAAAGGCAGAAGATGTTACTGGGTATGATGTCTAATGGATCCTGGCGATCATGGAAAAGTGAAAAAAAAGTTAGTTTCAGCTACCCTCATGAATCAGAACCATGAGGGCAGCTGAAAATACTCAACCCCCCATCCTCGGTGATGTCCCGTAACGATCTGCACCTGCTGCGGGCTTCTGTGCATGCACCGATATGGAGCGCATGCGCAAAAGGCCGGAGAGACAGGCAAATTTAAAATCTCCCTGCATCCGGCTGTCAAAGATAGCCGAGTGCAGGGAGATGTCACCGGGAACCGCTGTATGCGGTTCGCGGTCACATGATCACCGTTATCCATTGGATAATGGTGATCATGTAAAGTTAAGAAGTCTAAAAAGAAAAGCTTAAAAAATTAAAGTTTCACCTCCCCTTATGGATAGTATCCATGAGGGAAGATGAAATTACATACCTAAGGTCCCCGGATTTGTCCCCCAATGGGATCTTTATCTGCAGACCTTTCCCAGCTTCGGTGCATGCGTCTGTCAGCATAATGATGGACGCAAGCGTAAAAGTCAAGGATTGCCCAGGAAATTTAAAATCTTCCTACTCCTGGCTACTAAATGTAGAGGGGAGCCTGGAGATGTCATGGGGGCCCGTGGTATGCAGTTCCTGGTCACGTGATAGCCGTTATGTAATGGCTAATGGCGATTATGTAAAAGTTTTTTTAAAAAATTGAAATTTCATCTCGCCTCACTGATGCGATCGTTGAGTGATCCCTGGTCACGTGGTAAAAAGGTAGCGATCTACCGTAGGCCGGTCTCACATGACCGAATAGAAAATGCGGATTCTGCATGTGTTTGATCCGCGGTAATACGTGGAACAATCAAATGCATTGGATTACACAATTTCACTCACATTAGCAGGTCAGAATTATGGAATCCACTCGCAAAAAACAGAACGCAGCATGCTCTATTTTACCACAGATAACAGCAACAAAGAGCCCATTGTGCCCCATGGTTGTGGATATACCCGCAGCCCATACATAACTACATTGTGTACGGGCTGCGGGAATTCGTGTCATCGCTAAGCGACCGCTCGGGAAATACAAACAAAAAAAGGTGTAGTACGCATGACCATCTGTGTGAGTACGCAGTCATGCGCAGTACATTATTTGGCCGTACGCAGGGCTACAGCAGAACTCACAGATGGAATCCGCTGCGGACCTCCGCAAGCAAATTCCACATACGGCCATGTGAGCCCGGCATTATTCAGATTGCTACTTATAATACGTCATTTACAGAAAGCCCCAGGAACTCTCGCCTTCCTGCAGTTCCAGGAGCAGCTTGTTGAATGCCTTCTGTTTGTGACTGCCGCACCTCAGTAAGATTATGGAGCCTCACAGAGCACCACTTTTTACACCCCATCCCAAATGCTGAGGTCAAGAAATACCCTACAAAAAAGCACAAGAGCAGGAGGCATAACCGATTTTATTTCCCCATGTGGCCATCCCAACCAGGCCTCCGTGATTACCCGTCTTCGGAAATAGCACACAGTTTAATTTATTACTTTAATCTAAGATTTGGGGAACGCCAAAAATGGCTTGGTGGGGGGGGGGGGGGAGTTATTTTTAGTGGGTCTATTTTTTTTCTGCACCAGTGAGCAACGGGGCCTGGAATTTATTCAGTTGTGCCCTGAAATACAATGGGTGTTCCCTCCATTATAGATAGGCCTAGCCATGTGTCCAGTAGGTAGATTAGGGTCACGATGGGTATTTTTCTGAACACAGCACAAATGGGGGGATCTAGTTTGGGGTGCAAGATTTCATCCATATGTGTGAAGAGGAGCTGTGACAGGAACATGGAACTTTCACTTGGATGTTGCTTCCTTTCCAGATGATGATGGCCCCACATCTCTGCATCTCCATATATCACTGCCGCTCCTCCCAGCATGTTCCTCTGGGCCTATCACCAGCTACTGTCAGGCCACCTAATTCTGCCTGACAACTACAGGCATCTTCCTGCCATTTTCCTTCAGCCAGCCTGCTCTCTTCCTTCTCATCTGGCCCTGTAATCTTCCTGCCATTTTCCTTCAGCCAACCTGCTCTCTTCCTTCTCATCTGACCCTGTAATGACCTTTAACATATCTTGGTTAACCAGAAAACCCCTCCAAAGAGGGTGACATATCATCCATCCATCTTGTACCTAACGCTCCCAGATTCCATGAGGCTTTCTCTCCTAACTGTCCCTCAAGCCTTACATTGCTTATGTGAATACTCAGCCAATCACAGTCCAGAGCAATCACATGCCATTCATGTGCAGATCTCGCTGGTACTGGTGTACCTTGACGCCATCAGAAATGTGAGTGGCGACAAGATACAGGGAGTTTGACAGGCCGTTAACGCCCCCGGGAGGGGATTGGCTGGTTTTGAAGCCCCTACATGCCCCCAGGAGCTGATTGACAGCTATGTAAGGTGCAGGTGGCCAGGAAGGCACCCACAAACCCAGCGGCCCAGGCAGAGCACAGCGGGAGAAGCGTTCTGTCACAGCAGCGTCACAGTGAGGAGCACCAGACCTGCAGAGTGATCAGCGGCGGACGGAGCTGTAATCTGGCAGTGGCCCAGGCAGAGCGCAGCGGGGGAAGCGTTCTGTCACATCAGCGTCGCAGTGAGGAGCACCACAGTGAGCAGCGGAGGACAGAGTGTAATCGGCCACAGCAGCTGGGTCGGCAGACATTTGACGGCGCAGGACTGTTTTCTGCAAGAAGTGCCTGCAGCGAGGTAGGGAGCTGGGTAATGCCGCTGGGCAGCAGCCTCCAGGGAACAGCTGGGAGGTGAGAGCGCAGGATGTTCAATCGCATAAACATCATAACAAACAAATAGACTTACAAACAAACATTGCCTTAATGACTTAATAATTTGGTGTTCTGGTGCAAACATGATTAACTTGATAGTACTGTGTGTTCTACTTCCTGACCCTCCCGCCTCTTTTTTCCCTGTTTCATAATATCGACAAATTCCCTCCCTTCTTCCCCCCGTCCCCCCTTATTCAAAGTCCAAAGTTGTCCCCTCACAACGATAGTAGCCGCGGTAAGCTATGTTTTAAGGAATCTTTCCACACAATCTTCCCACATGGCGGACAACTTTTCATATAGCATCATTCGAGATACTCTCGTTACAACTGGTTTCAGCTGTAGAACAGGCGAAGGCCTCTTGGAGGCAATATAAGTTCTAGCCGCCATGCAGATGTATTGGGAAAGCTTGTGCTGTTGATTTGTAAGACCCCCAGATTTGTCCGCCAGGAGGCAAGCTGATTGGAGCAGTGGGAAAGTTCTACCCACTACTCTTATTATTAGATTGGTTACTTGACCCCACAGAGATCTCACTAGCGGACATGTCCACCATATATGTGATACGTTCCCCAGAGCTCCACACCCCCTATAGCAATAGGGAGGGAAGTTGGTGAAAATTTGTTAATGGTCATAGGAACATAATATGCTCTATGAAGTATCTTGTATGAGGATTCCATTAAAGTTACTTGATGGCTTTCCTTAGAAATAAAGTTACAGCAGTGATGCCATCTTTCTAATGATAAAGAAAAGTTCAGGTCTATTTCCCAACGTTTCATGAAAGGGAGTTTATCCTCATGTGAAGGTTGGTTCATGGTCGAGTAAAGGAACTCATTGGTTCTTTTAGAAGTGTGCCTTATGCACGCGCAAAACACACGCTTGTCTGACCAAGCCCTAAAGCTGGGCGATACTAAACTGTGTCAAATAAATATGAATGTAAAACATCCTAATAGTTAGAATCCAGGAACATATTAAAGGGGTTGTCTCACGAAAGCAAGTGGGGTTATACACTTCTGTATGGCCATATTAATGCACTTTGTAATGTACATCGTGCATTAAATATGAGCCATACAGAAGTTATTCACTTACCTGCTCCGTTGCTGGCGCCCCCGTCTCCATGGCTCCATCTAATTTCGGGGTCTTCTGGCTTTTTTAGACGCGCTTGCGCAGAAGGGTCTTCTTCTTCTGGTTCGTCCAGGCACGAGCGGCGTTCTGGCTCCGCCCCCTTCTACACGTCATCGTGTAGCTCCGCCCCGTCACGTGTGCCGATTCCAGCCAATCAGGAGGCTGGAATCGGCAATGGAACGCACAGAGCCCATGGTGCACCATGGGAGAAGACCCGCGGTGCACCATGGGAGAAAACCGCAGTGCATCCCTGGAAAAGGACCGGTGGCCATCTTGGGAGAAGAATTTTATAAGTTCATCTTTCATCACATCGGTGAGTAGCAAGCAGTTTAAAAACCGCTTTAAAATGCTATTTTATGCCAGGGGGGTGACAGGGGGAATGGGCTAATGTAAAATTTTGATGTTTGCCACGAGACAACCCCTTTAAGCAGCAATCAGGTCTAGCTCAGTGAAAGATATTGTCTAGTTCCCTGGTGGTAACCACCGATGCGGCCGTGTGACTCTGCTGCACTGACAGAGGGCCAGAAGATCAGCTGATTGGTGGAGATCCCTTCCAATCTGCTATTGATGAACTTTCCTGAGAAGAGGATATGAACAGTAAAAAGTGAGGAAAACCCTTTAACTCCTTAATACCGAGGCCTGTTTGTCCTATAATCCAACTGAATTTTCAGGGTTTTTATTGTCGCATTCCTAGAACCATAGCTTTTTAATTTTTTCTTCGACATACAAGGGCTTGCTTTTTGTGGGACAAGTTGTATTTTTGCATACCATATTTTTCGCTTTATAGGACGCATTTATAAAAACATTTTTAACTCACCCAGGGACAGCACAGGGATAGTGCCGGGTGAAGGAGCAGCAGAGGTTTGAAACAGTGCAGCTCCATGTCACAGTGGTGCTTGTTTGGCAGGCGGAAGTGAAGAACCGATTGGTGGAGGCGGCGGAAAAGCAGAAGAAGTTCCTGCCGGCGCTCACCACCAATCAGTGGCACGTATGAGCGGCAGTGGGGAGGAGAGAAAACTGGTAAGTGATCACACATTTGTTCGTGCGATCGCGATTTTGTTTGCACGAACGCAGTTCAGTTAGTGTGATCGTGCGAACAAATGCAGATGCAATAAATTTGGCACGTTCGTTTTATGAGATGCAGCAACTTTTTTCCCTTGCTCTTATAGTGCATCTTATAAAGCCAAAAATAGAGTCATTTAAGATTAATTTGTACAATTAGAGGCCAGATTAATTAACAAAAATCTGCAATTCTGGCATTTTTTTAAAACAACATTGACTTGCGTACTTAATTTAACATATTTATACCGCACAGTGAACAATGTGATTACATCGATACCAAATTTAGGGGCTAGGTTCGTCTTACACTTGGGTGGAAGGTGTGTAGAATCTTCTCGACCAAGGACCCCAAATACTTCTGAATTTCTCATGGGTTCTATTTGACCAACTCGGTAACTCCTCAAATCTACATATTTTATTCACCTTGGCCAGCCAGTGGTCAGCTGTGGGTGCTATGGGTTGGAGACACAGGAGGGGGATTAATGTTTTAGCTGCTAAGATAAGGTGCATGATTAGGTTGGTTTAGGAGGGCTTATAGTCAGCAAAAGGTCTGGCCAGTATCATATGCTCTGGGAGATTAAAGGCCCATTTAGCCATCTTTTGAGCGATAATCATTGCGCGTAAATGTGCTCATCTTTCACTTTTCTGCTGAACAATAAATTTCAGTTCGGCATGAAATTCATCGTTCGGCAGGACAGCTGATAAGACGGACTGCACACTGTGTTCTGCCCGAGGAGTGCTGATTACATTGTCTTAGGCCTTAGTCACACGGGCGTTCATTGCCGCGATTTGCGCATGCGTCCGGCGATTTTTTAAAACCATTGCTTTGCAATGGTATCGGACACATGAGCGCTTTTTATGCGCTCGTCCGATAGATTATGGAACACAAATCGCAGATCGCACCTATCTGCGATCTGCGATTCCTGTTCTCTTCTCTATATGCGCTCAACGGGGCCGGCGGCAGCAGCGCCGACCCCATTGAGAACATATAGAAGACAAATCATTCTTCTCTGCCACAGCTGGAACAGCTGTGGCAGAGAAGAACGATGTTTGCCCATTCAATTCAATGGAGTCGGCAATACAGCCGACTCCATTGAAAGCAATGGGCTGCCGGCGTGCGCGGGATGAATTGTCGGGAAGGGGTTAAATATATAACCCCTTCCCTGCAATGCATCCTTAAATGTGAAAAAATAAAAAAAATGTATGTACTCACCGCCTCCCGGCAGCTGGAGATCCCGGCGGCCGGCCTGCAGTAGGTGTGAAGGGGTGTGACTCAGACTGGCCCCTGATTGGCTCAGCCTGAGCCAATCAGAGGCAGATCTCAGTCACACCCATCCATGAATTCATGAATGGGTGTGACTGAGACTTGCCTCTGATTGGCTCAGCGCTGAGCCAATCAGGGGCAAGTCTGAGTCACACCTCCTTCACACCCACTGCAGGCCGGCCGCCGGGATCTCCAGCTGCCGGGAGCAGGTGAGTACATACATTTTTTTTTACTTTTTCACATTTAAGGATGCATTGCAGGGAAGGGGTTATACATTTAACCCCTTCCCGACAATTCATCCCACACTCGCCCGCAGCGCTTGCATTCAATGGAGCCGGCTGTATTGCCGGCTCCATTGAATGCAATGCGCTGGACAGCTCCGGCCCGTTTCTAATGAAACGCGGCTAGGAGCAGATTTTCGGGCGATTTTTGGGCCGATTTTTCGGCGCCGGTCACGCGATTTGCGCATGCGCATCCGTCATGCGATGTGCAAATCGCATGAAAAAACGCCCGTGTGACTAAGCCCTTAAGGTCCATTTAGACGCAACGATTATCGCTCAAAATTCGTTTAAGTGATCAAAATTGAGTGATGATTTTGCTTTTAAAGACATCTGTTTAAACTTAACAATTATCGTTGGAAAATGGACAATAAACGATAATTGAACGATAGTTTGTTTGAAAGGCGTGTGCATCAGTGAAGGTAAAAAAAAGGAGATAAAAATCGTTAAACAATTGAAGAATTTTCATTTACACCAAACGATAAGCAAACTACAAACACTGGATTTTAAAAGTGGACTGAAAGATAACGATAAACGAATTACTAACAAAAAGTGCACGATGGGCGCGCGTTTACATGTAACGATTATCTCTTACTTTCAACGCTTTTAATGAATTTTGAGTGATAATCCTTGCGCCTAAATGGGCCTTTAGCTGTCAGCCCCCCTGCAGAACAAAGGGAATTTATTCAGAGAACAGCAGGTGGTCTGTTGTCTGAATACAGCTCCCGGTGGCTCACAAGCTACTAGTTGGTACTAATAGGCATTAATACCTAGTAGTAGTTTATGCAAAATGATCGCTCAAAAGCCATCTTTGTTAAATTTATCTAGGATTTTAGATAAGTGAACCATTTGCAACTGGTTTAGGGAGGGACCTGTTTGAGATATTCTACAAGTTGTGTGCTCCTTAGAGCATGATGAAACCAAAGGTCAGCAATTGTAAGATTACTGAAGAGAGACCAGATCTCTTTTGTGTGAATATCTAGTTGTACTTCCAGGTACTCAGGGATGAGGTTTAGAGGCGCCAACTCCTCCTGGAGAGACTCCCAGACCTCGCACGCTCCTCTCAAGAGAGGATGATGCATAGATCTTTTGTAAATTTTACACGAGGGGAGCCATAGGTCCCTTTAAAAGGTTGATCCATAGGATGCTTGAGCAAAGAAAGTTACCATTAGATTTTTCGAGGGTTTAGTCAGTTCTAGACATCTATTTATTTGGATTGATTTGTGGTATTGAGATATATCCGGAAGCTTAAGGTTCTACCTCCGCTGAGCCAAGAGGTTATGAGCCAGTCTGGGTCTTTTGTGATTCCAGATAAATCTGGAGAAAATTGATTTGATGTATTTAAAAAAGAAATCTGGAAAAGTAGATCAGAATCATTTGTAGCTTGTATAAAACTTTGGGGACCATGTATGTTTGAAGAAAATTTTTCCTTCCGAACCAGGAGAGAAAGGGTAGACTGTTTGTAAAAGTGATGCCATCTATTTTTAAAGTAGGTTCTTATCATTTAGGTTCTCAAGTTTTTTTTGTGATTTGAATCCCTAGGTATTTTATGTGAGTTTCAACCTATTTAAATTGGGATGATGTTTGGAGATGTTTTGGTGACGGTCAGGGGAGCGGTGATTTTTAGTACAGTTGACTTAGCTATATTTTTTTTAGAATTTGAGATGTAGCCGTAAAGTTGCAGAATGCTGTTGATTTTTGATAGGCCCTGTTCTGGGTTAGTTAAAACAAATAGAATGTCATCTGCAAAGGCAACTATTTTAATCAAGAAATGGTCCAACTTAATTTCCTGGATGTTGTCATTCTGCTGTACCATTTGCAAGAAGATTTCTAATGTCAGGGTAAAGAGGGTGGGAGAGAATGGGCATACTTGTCTCATGCCATTGGCAATGGGAAAGGGAGGGGAAAAAATGTTGTTGGCTTTGATTTTAGTATGTGGGCTGGAATAAAGAGAAAATTGCATGGATTAGTGTCGGCGGGAAATTTAATTTGTTAGAAAAGCTCACATGAAGGTCCAATCTGCCCTGTCAAACACCTTTTTTCAGTATAAATTCCTAACAAAATTAATGGGATCTTTTTGCTTTGGGCATAACTTATTGCAAGTAGGAGACGGGCTGAGTTTTTCCTATGCTCTCGTCCCGCCACAAAGTCCAATTGTTCTTCGTTAATCAAATTAGGGATGGTTTTATTACTTCTTCCTTAAAGGAGTTTTGCCCATAGTTTAATATTAAAATTTAAGAGGGAAGATAAAAATCAGTCTGTAGCAGCATACCACGGTGTCTAGATGCAATAAACAGGCCTTTATTCCTCTATTAAAAAGCGATGTTTTGATTATACAATGTGATCTTTCTCCAGGCTTGAGAAAGATCACATTGTGTGATCAAAATATTGATTTTTAATGGAGCAATAAAGGCTTGTTTTATTGAATCTTGGCACCGTGGTATGCTGCTACAGACTGATTTTTATCCTGCTGTATCCTATTGAGGGAGCAAAGGTTCGGGCTCCCCATTTCTGTGGCACGTGCATTTAGGCTTTGGAGTCCCACCAGGACAGCGTAGCAAGCCCCGGGAAAATCTTCGGGGCTTGCTTCACTGACTATGCAGTTAAACCCCAGAAGATTTCTGTGGATAGCTCTAGTGCTGAAATGCTGGCCAGGGCACAGAGATAGTGTGCAACTGTATATGTTTGCCACTTTGAATTACCTCAAGAAAATCTCTGGGGCTTGCTGCACTGACATGGTAATAATAAACCTGCCACTGAAGGGGTTAATTGAGTGCTGTTGGTTACTGTACAACTTGGAAAGGTTTATGAGGGAGATGGGTCAGTAGCTACCGCAGAGGAGGGGGGTTTTACCTTCTTTATGTGTAGACCCGCGGTGCACCATGGGAGAAAACCGCAGTGCATCCCTGGGAAAGGACCGGCGGCCATCTTGGGAGAAGAATTTTTTAAGTTCATCTTTCATCACATCGGTGAGTAGCAAGCGGTTTAAAAAACGCTTTAAAATGCTATTTTATGCCAGGGGGGTGACAGGGGGAATGGGCTAATGTAAAATTTTGATGTTTGCCACGAGACAACCCCTTTAAGCAGCAATCAGGTCTAGCTCAGTGAAAGATATTGTCTAGTTCCCTGGTGGTAACCACCGATGTGGCCGTGTGACTCTGCTGCACTGACAGAGGGCCAGAAGATCAGCTGATTGGTGGAGATCCCTTCCAATCTGCTATTGATGAACTTTCCTGAGAAGAGGATATGAACAGTAAAAAGTGAGGAAAACACTTTAACTTCTTAATACCGAGGCTTGTTTGTCCTATAATCCAACTGTATTTTCAGGTTTTTTATTGTCGCATTCCTAGAGCCATAGCTTTTTAATTTTTCCTTCGACATACAAGGGCTTGCTTTTTGTGGGACAAGTATTTTTGCATACCATATTTTTCGCTTTATAGGACGCATTTATAAAAACATTTTTAACTCACCCAGGGACAGCACAGGGATAGTGCCGGGTGAAGGAGCAGCAGAGGTCTGAAACAGTGCAGCTCCATGTCACAGTGGTGCTTGTTTGGCAGGCGGAAGCCGATTGGTGGAGGCGGAAAAGCAGAAGAAGTTCCTGCCGGCGCTCACCACCAATCAGTGGCACGTATGAGCGGCAGTGGGGAGGAGAGAAAACTGGTAAATGATCACACATTTGTTCGTGCGATCGCGATTTTGTTTGCACGAACGCAGTTCAGTTAGCGTGATCGTGCGAACAAATGCAGATGCAATAAATTTGGCACGTTAGTTTTATGAGATGCAGCAACTTTTTTCCCTTGCTCTTATAGTGCATCTTATAAAGCCAAAAATAGAGTCATTTAAGATTAATTTGTACAATTAGAGGCCAGATTAATTAACAAAAATCTGCAATTCTGGCATTTTTTTAAAACAACATTGACTTGCGTACTTAATTTAACATATTTATAATGCACAGTGAACAATGTGATTACATCGATACCAAATTTATATAACTTTTTATACCAAATTTTGTAGAGGCGTGATTTTAAAAAATCTTCAATTCTGTAACTTTTTGTTTTTTAAACAGCATTCACCATGTAGTATAAATAATATGTTAATTTCACTCTTCAGGCCAGTACAATAACATTGACACCAAATTCATAGAGGCTTTTTTTTTGCCACTTTTTCACACTTTTTTTGGAAATTTTTTTTTTCATTAAGATAAGTTTATAGGAAAATGTCAGCATTTATTACATAGTAAATAGAAACTTGTACAGACATCTTAGTTGAAAATTACAAAAGTATATTTTTAACTTTTCAAGGGTATGAGAGAGGGATACATGGGAAGGAGTGGGGGTGGGGTGGGGGGCTAGGTTCGTCTTACACTTGGGTGGAAGGTGTGTAGAATCTTCTCGACCAAGGACCCCAAATACTTCTGAATTTCTCATGAGTTCTATTTGACCAACTCGATAACTCCTCAAATCTACATATTTTATTCACCTTGGCCAGCCAGTGGTCAGCTGTGGGTGCTATGGGTTGGAGACACAGGAGGGGGATTAATGTTTTAGCTGCTAAGATAAGGTGCATGATTAGGTTGGTTTAGGAGGGCTTATAGTCAGCAAAAGGTCTGGCCAGTATCATATGCTCTGGGAGATTAAAGGCCCATTTAGCCATCTTTTGAGTGATAATCGTTGCGTGTAAATGTGCTCATCTTTCACTTTTCTGCTGAACAATAAATTTCAGTTCGGCATGAAATTCATCGTTCGGCAGGACAGCTGATAAGACGGACTGCACACTGTGTTCTGCCCGGGGAGTGCTGATTACATTGTCTTAAGGTCCATTTAGACGCAACGATTATCGTTCAAAATTCGTTTAAGTGATCAAAATTGAGTGATGATTTTGCTTTTAAAGACATCTGTTTAAACTTAACAATTATCGTTGGAAAATGGACAATAAACGATAATTGAACAATAGTTTGTTTGAAAGGCGTGTGCATCAGTGAAGGTAAAAAAAAGGAGATAAAAATCGTTAAACAATTGAAGAATTTTCGTTTACACCAAACGATAAGCAAACTACAAACACTGGATTTTAAAAGTGGACTGAAAGATAACGATAAACGAATTACTAACAAAAAGTGCACGATGGGCGCGCGTTTACATGTAACGATTATCGCTTACTTTCAACGCTTTTAATGAATTTTGAGTGATAATCCTTGCGCCTAAATGGGCCTTTAGCTGTCAGCCCCCCTGCAGAACAAAGGAAATTTTTCAGAGAACAGCAGGTGGTCTGATGTCTGAATACAGCTCCCGGTGGCTCACATGCTACTAGTTGGTACTAATAGGCATTAGTACCTAGTAGTAGTTTATGCAAAATGATCGCTCAAAAGCCATCTTTGTTAAATTTATCTAGGATTTTAGATAAGTGAACCATTTGCAACTGGTTTAGGGAGGGACCTGTTTGAGATATTCTACAAGTTGTGTGCTCCTTAGAGCATGATGAAACCAAAGGTCAGCAATTGTAAGATTACTGAAGAGAGACCAGATCTCTTTTGTGTGAATATCTAGTTGTACTTCCAGGTACTCAGGGATGAGGTTTAGAGGCGCCAACTCCTCCTGGAGAGACTCCCAGACCTCGCACGCTCCTCTCAAGAGAGGATGATGCATAGATCTTTTGTAAATTTTACACGAGGGGAGCCATAGGTCCCTTTAAAAGGTTGATCCATAGGATGCTTGAGCAAAGAAAGTTACCATTAGATTTTTCGAGGGTTTAGTCAGTTCTAGACATCTATTTATTTGGATTGATTTGTGGTATTGAGATATATCCGGAAGCTTAAGGTTCTCCCTCCTCTGAGCCAAGAGGTTATGAGCCAGTCTGGGTCTTTTGTGATTCCAGATAAATCTGGAGAAAATTGATTTGATGTATTTAAAAAAGAAATCTGGAAAAGTAGATCAGAATCATTTGTAGCTTGTATAAAACTTTGGGGACCATGTATGTTTGAAGAAAATTTTTCCTTCCGCACAAGGAGAGAAAGGGTAGACTGTTTGTAAAAGTGATGCCATCTATTTTTAAAGTAGGTTCTTATCATTTAGGTTCTCAAGTTTTTTTTTGTGATTTGAATCCCTAGGTATTTTATGTGAGTTTCAACCTACCGTATATACCGGCGTATAAGGCGACGGGGCGTATAAGACGACCCCCCAACTGTCACCTTATACGCCGGTATTCAGTGGAGAAAAAAAAAAAATTTTATTACTCACCTCCCACGGCGTTCTGTCGCGCTCCGGCAGGATGTCGCTCGCTCCGGCAGGCTGTCGCTCGCTCCTCGTCCCCGCCGCAGCATAGCTTTCTGAATGTGGGGCTTGAAATCCCCGCTTCCAGAAAGCTAATACACACGCCGGCAGCCATGACATCATTGAATGGCTGTGATTGGCTAAAGCACACGTGGCTTCAGCCAATCACACTATTCAATGACATCATTGAATGGGTGTGATTGCTAACACGTGCGCCTTCAGCCAATCACAGCCATTCAATGATGTCATTGAATAGTGTGATTGGCTGAAGCCACGTGTGCTTTAGCCAATCACAGCCATTCAATGCTGTCATGGCTGCCGGCGTGTGTATTAGCTTTCTGGAAGCGGGGATTTCAAGCCCCGCATTCAGAAAGCTATGCTGCGGCGGGGACGAGGAGCCAGCGACAGCCTGCCGGAGCGAGCGACATCCTGCCGGAGCGCAAAAGAACGCCGTGGGAGGTGAGTAATAAAATTTTTTTTTTTTACACTTTTTTTTTTTTTGTATTACCGGCGCATAAGACGACCCCCGACTGCAGAGCAGATTTTTCGGGGTTCAAAAGTCGTCTTATACGCCGGTATATACGGTATTTAAATTGGGATGATGTTTGGAGATGTTTTGGTGACGGTGAGGGGAGCGGTGATTTTTAGTACAGTTGACTTAGCTATATTTTTTTTAGAATTTGAGATGTAGCCGTAAAGTTGCAGAATGCTGTTGATTTTTGATAGGCCCTGTTCTGGGTTAGTTAAAACAAATAGAATGTCATCCGCAAAGGCAACTATTTTAATCAAGAAATGGTCCAACTTAATTTCCTGGATGTTGTCATTCTGCTGTACCATTTGCAAGAAGATTTCTAATGTCAGGGTAAAGAGGGTGGGAGAGAATGGGCATACTTGTCTCATGCCATTGGCAATGGGAAAGGGAGGGGAAAAAATGTTGTTGGCTTTGATTTTAGTATGTGGGCTGGAATAAAGAGAAAATTGCATGGATTAGTGTCGGCGGGAAATTTAATTTGTTAGAATAGCTCACATGAAGGTCCAATCTGCCCTGTCAAACACCTTTTTTCAGTATCAATTCCTAACAAAATTAATGGGATCTTTTTGCTTTGGGCATAACTTATTGCAAGTAGGAGACGGGCTGAGTTTTTCCTATGCTCTCGTCCCTCCACAAAGTCCAATTGTTCTTCGTTAATCAAATTAGGGATGGTTTTATTACTTCTTCCTTAAAGGAGTTTTGCCCATAGTTTAATATTAAAATTTAAGAGGGAAGATCAAAATCAGTCTGTAGCAGCATACCACGGTGTCTAGATGCAATAAACAGGCCTTTATTCCTCTATTAAAAAGCGATGTTTTGATTATACAATGTGATCTTTCTCCAGGCTTGAGAAAGATCACATTGTGTGATCAAAATATTGATTTTTAATGGAGCAATAAAGGCTTGTTTTATTGAATCTTGGCACCGTGGTATGCTGCTACAGACTGATTTTTATCCTGCTGTATCCTATTGAGGGAGCAAAGGTTCGGGCTCCCCATTTCTGTGGCACGTGCATTTAGGCTTTGGAGTCCCACCAGGACAGCGTAGCAAGCCCCGGGAAAATCTTCGGGGCTTGCTTCACTGACTATGCAGTTAAACCCCAGAAGATTTTTGTGGATAGCTCTAGTGCTGAAATGCTGGCCAGGGCACAGAGATAGTGTGCAACTGTATATGTTTGCCACTTCGAATTACCTCAAGAAAATCTCTGGGGCTTGCTGCACTGACATGGTAATAATAAACCTGCCACTGAAGGGGTTAATTGAGTGCTGTTGGTTACTGTACAACTTGGAAAGGTTTATGAGGGAGATGGGTCAGTAGCTACCGCAGAGGAGGGGGGTTTTACCTTCTTTATGTGTAAGCCTAATAAAGGCTTCCTGTGCTTGTTTGGGTAATTGTGCACCTCATAGAAGGGCATTGAATGTTAGGACTAGTTGTGGTAGTATTATCTCTTGTAATTTTTTATAATATGCTAATGGGAAACCATCTGGACCAGGGCTTTTATGTTGTGGGAAGCTATTTAGAATGAAGGTTAATTCTTCTAGTGTGACTGGAGCTGTCACTGTAGTCGCCAAGAGGAGATCGAGCGAAGGCAGCAAGTCTCTGGGTTTTTTGCCTTTGGCGTCTCTTGTACAGCTATCAGTTTTGTTCAAGTTATATAGTTTTGCGTAAAATTCTTGGAAGATTTGCGCTATTCTTGTAGATTCCTGACATGTCTTTCCAGACCTGTCACTAATACCAGTGATTTGTGTCTTTCTCCTGGCCTTTCTTTTAAGTGAGGACATGAGACCTTTGTTACCTTGCGAATATAGTTGGCATTTGTAATACAAGAGGGATTTTGCTAACCTAATGTTGAGAATGTCCTTGAGTTTTTCTCCCTGTTCCGTTAATTCTGTTTGAGCTTCCTTCATTTTTTTTTTGTTACGACTAGTGTTCTAGATCAAAAATTTGTGTTAGAATGTCTTCCGTCTCTTTTTGTTTACCTCTTTTTTGTGCTGAGCCGAGAGCTATAAATAATGCTCTAATATACGCCTTGTGGGAGTCCCACACCAAATGGTGCTTATCTACAGATTGTATGTTGTCTTTGAAAAATAGTTTTAAATTAGAAGACATATTTTTATTTATTGATTATCTAGCAGCGACTCGTTCAAACTCCAGCACCAACTTCTGTGTAGTGGGGCCCCAATGCAAGAGAAACCATGACTGTGGAGTGATCTGATACTGTTAAGGCTCTTACCAACTTGCGTTTTATTAACACTGCGATTGTCGCTGCGTTTTTTTAATGCGATTGTCAATGGGACTTTCTAATGTTAAAAACGCATCGCACAAAAATCGCAAAGCACAAACTTGTGAAGCGTTTTTAACATTAGAAAGTCCTATTGATAATCGCATTAAAAAAACAGAACGATATTGCAGCGTTAAAAAAAATCCAAGTGGGTAGGAGCCCTTATACTTCCTATACTTGAGTCCCTCAGTTGATGGATCAAAGAGGAGGAGATGAACACATAGTCTATTCTCTGATGTGAGCCATGAATGGGAGAGTAAAAGGAATGGTCCCTAGTTGACAGCTTAAGAGTTCTCCAAGTATCTATGACATGTAAGTCCTGGAGTGAGCTTTGTAATTTCTTCCTTGTCTGTTGGGATATCTGGGATCTCTCAGAGGAGAAGTCTAGGGCAGGGTTTAGGGTAAGGTTGAGGTCAGTCCCTAGAATTATTTTGCCTTCTGCAAAAAGTGTGAGCTTGTTCAGGGCGTCTAGGAGCCAGGGAGTTTGGTTTTTAATCGGAGCGTATAAGTTTACCAATGTAAACATCTCTGAGTAGATCGTTCCCTTTAGGAAGAGCATTCTTCCTTCCAAGTCTGCGAGTTTACTGTCTAAAACAAACGGGACTGAGGAGTGGAGCGCTATAGCAACTCCTTTAGATGTGCAGTTTGAGTGATTATTAAAGTACTATTTATCAAAAGGTTTCCTGGGGAGCCTTGGTCAAGCTTTTCCTTTGAAGTGGGTCTCCTGCAGAAATGCAAGTGATCTGTTTAGCTTCTTCAGGAGAAAAAAGTACTCTACTTCTCTTTCGGGGAGAATTTAGGCCCTTGGTATTTAGAGTTGTTACCATAAAGTCAACTGCCATTGAAGCCTATGATATATAGTTAAGTGACGTAAGAAAAAGCCGTGTGTCTCTAGGGTGAACTCACGTGAGGATCCCCTTCTTTAGGGCTGGGTTTAAAGGTTTGTTTAGGAGGGTTGAGTTGAGGGTTTAACTTGTGAAATAACTCACACACGATCTAGGAGAGTTCGGTGTGACCATAACACGATCTGACAGTGGGTATGTCAGAGTTTTAGGGTGCCTATCCACTAGCGTTATTTTTTCTTGCGATGCGAGAGCGATAATTATGAAACCAATGATTTTCAATGGTTCCATACTCATTTGCGATTTTTATTCTTAAGTCTCGTAGCACAAAGAAAAAGTCTGCGATATCGCTCAGTGCTTTCAATGGGGTCGGCGGTGGCAGCGTGGGCCCCATTGAAAACATAGGGAGTACACTGCAGACTTCTGCCACACTTGTCACAGGTGTGGAAGAAGTCTGTGATGCTATCGCATTGCGTTCAATGGGGCTGTCACTGCTGTGGCCCCATTGAAAGGCTTGCAGGC
This sequence comes from Eleutherodactylus coqui, assembly GCF_035609145.1. Taxonomy (NCBI): domain Eukaryota; kingdom Metazoa; phylum Chordata; class Amphibia; order Anura; family Eleutherodactylidae; genus Eleutherodactylus; species Eleutherodactylus coqui. The sequence goes on along the minus strand of NC_089839.1, from coordinate 267,591,264 downwards.
AACCCACGCACCAAAAATGTTCAGGGAAGGGCTCGAAATATAAGCTGTACCCTGAAGATCAGCCCTAGGAGTAAAAAAAAGCAAAAAATAAGATTATACACACCTAGAAGAGCCGTCCAGCTCTTCTCTCTGGCATGGCAGTCTTCTTCTGTGTTCTGTAGGCAGGGGATCCTCAGTCCCTAAAAGCGCTGCTCTCATTGGCTGTGCGCTCAGCCAGTCACAGGCAGTGCTCAGCTGTCATTCAATGGTGATGTTTATTTAAACTTGTACTTACTGCTATTAAGCTCAGTTCTCCCCAGGAGAACCAGAGCTCCTCTTGGCTCCTGTCTGCTGCTGCCCGCACAAGATTGAGTGCAGGGGAATCCCTGGCTTACTTGCATGGGCGGGCTTCCCTGCCCGATCCCACGTCTGCCAGTGTATTGGGAGGGGGACTCGCTCTCTTCACTCTTATTTTGTCAGGGAATACCCACTCCTGTTGTCCTGTGGCGGCAGGTAAGTCTGTGGGAAGAATACTCTATATAGCGCTGTGCACCGTTCATTTCCAGAACATCGCGGTCGTCCGCGGCTGCTGATGTCTGTAAATTTAATCTCCGGCCCAGCTAGGCTTTGCCCGCAGTGTCCTTTCTTTGGATTCTTATCAATGCTTCAGGGCTTTTCTTTGCTCCTTCTGTCCCATGGAGGCCTTGCTAGGGTCCGGAGGGCTCTGAGTTCATGGAAAACTGTGTTGGAAGCATAGATTTGTTTGATTTCCAGCGGAGCTCTCCTACTATGCCACCCTTCAATATGGTGGTTGGGCCACCACTTTTTCACACTTTTGTAAAAAAAAAAAAAAAAGGATGTTTTTTTTTCTATCACAGCATTAAAAAAAAACCTAACATTTTTTGCCATAAATGTCTCTGCATGAGGATCTTTTTTGCAGGACGAGTTATTATGACACCATGTCTCTGAGTCTGGTGCTTGAAAAACTCAACCTTATTAAATCAGTAAAGTATAGCATAAGGTAGTAGGGTAATCAGATGGTGAAGCAGAGCTGTGACTGTTTGTCGACTTTAGCTTGAGCCCAGCAGTGTTCACATAGTCAGCAGAACTGGAGAGTTGGGGTCCCAAAGCATTTGCTTCCCTTTGAGTATCAGACAACACAGGTTTTCTGAGAATTATTTTTAATACAAAATCCAATTCCCTGCCATAAACAAAGAAATAGTCATATGCTCATCTCTCCCAGCTCCCTGCATTTCCCATGTTGCCACTCGGTCCTGCTCCTGGTGTCTGTTTACAGGCACATCATCAGCTGCTGCAGCCAATGACAGAGCTCTTTAATTGATTGTGGAGCTCTGTCATTGGCTGCAGCATCTGTGACGTTCTGTAAAGAGGCTGGGGAAACCTGTAAACATGATTTCATTGGGAAGATTCAGAGCAGCCGCACGAGACGCAACGAAGAGTAGGAAGAGGTAAGTATATGATTATATCTTGTCTTATGGCAGGAGAAGGTGGCTTTTATGTAAGAAAAATAAAATCTAAAAAAAACCCTTTTAGTAATTCTGGAGCAGCAGATGTGGCAAACTGTCTCCACACCTCGTACCCGATTGTAGGGACCTCCAATGTAGGGGACGTCCAGGGAGGTAGGAATATTTTAATAATAGAGTAAAATATAATTTTTGCAGTGGACTCACTTCTCATGGTGCAGAACAGCAGGGCTGGGGAACTACAGATACATGAATGCCCTTTAGCCTACAAGCATTAGTTTTTATGACTTCATTGTAAAAATAGCCCCAAACTAAATTGTTGCCTTAGTTGAGCCAAACTTTCTCCCTGGCGGTTTCTATAGATATGATCGGTTTCTCAGTTTACGATTATTTGTCACTAATTAAAGTGCATAAAAATATTAAACAATGATTTGTTTGTCAGAACTTTCCTTTGTTAACTGTCAGAAATAACACAAGCACCGAATTATAAATTAATAAAGGATGGCGCACACAATGTGCCTGGAAGCAAATCACTGCTGTGCTGCAATGAAGACATCTATTGTACAGCTTCTATAGAACAAGGAGGGTGCATCCGGGCAGCTGGCACATGCCAGAGATGTTTCTCTTGACAAGGTGGTCTGAAGAGTTATTAGTAATATTAGGACAAGGTGAAGCCGGTCCATCACATTTTTCTGAAGCCGACATCGTAGTGGAACAGTTTTAACGAGGGTCTATAATAGAGATGAGTGAGCACCAAAATGCTCGGGTGCTCGTTACTCGAGACGAAATTTTCGCGATGCTCGAGGGTTCGTTTCGAGTAACGAACCCCATTGAAGACAATGGGCGACCCGAGCATTTTTGTATATCGCCGATGCTCGCTAAGGTTTCCATTTGTGAAAATCTGGGCAATTCAAGAAAGTGATGGGAACGACACAGCAACGGATAGGGCAGGCGAGGGGCTACATGTTGGGCTGCATCTCAAGTTCCCAGGTCCCACTATTAAGCCACAATAGTGGCAAGAGTGCCCCCACCCCCTCCCAACAATTTTTACTTCTGAAAAGCCCTCATTAGCAATGCATACCTTAGCTAAGCACCACACTACCTCCAACAAAGCACAATCACTGCCTGCATGACACTCCGCTGCCACTTCTCCTGGGTTACATGCTGCCCAACCCCCCCCCCCCCCCCGCACGACCCAGTGTCCACAGCGCACACCAAAGTGTCCCTGCGCAGCCTTCAGCTGCCCTCATGCCACACCACCCTCATGTCTATTTATAAGTGCGTCTGCCATGAGGAGGAACCGCAGGCACACACTGCAGAGGGTTGGCACGGCTAGGCAGCGACCCTCTTTAAAAGGGGCAGGGTGATAGCCCACAATGCTGAACAGAAGCAATGAGAAATATAATCCTGTGCCACCGCCATCAGGAGCTGCACACGTGGGCATAGCAATGGGGAACCTATGTGCCACATGCTATTCATTCTGTCAAGGTGTCTGCATGCCCCAGTCAGACCGCGGTTTTTTATAAATAGTCACAGGCAGGTACAACTCCGCAATGGGAATTCCGTGTGCAACCACAGCATCGGTGGCTCCCTGGAACCCACCGGCTGTACATAAATGTATCCCATTGCAGTGCCCTGGACAGCAGAGCTAACGTCAGATTAAATGTAGGTGGGCTTCGGCCCACACTGCATGCCCCAACCTGACCGGGGGTTTTTAATTCATAGACACAGGCAGGTACAACTCCCTATTGTGAAGTCCCTGTGGACCCACAGGCAGGTACAACTCCGCAATGGGAATTCCGTGTGCACCCACAGCATCGGTGGCTCCCTGGAACCCACCGGCTGTACATAAATGTATCCCATTGCAGTGCCCTGGACAGCAGAGCTAACGTCAGATTAAATGCAGGTGGGCTTCGGCCCACACTGCATGCCCCAACCTGACCGGGGTATTTAATTCATAGACACAGGCAGGTACAACTCCCTATTGTGAGGTCCGTGTGGACCGACAGCATGGGTGGCTCCCTGGAACCCACCGGCGGTACATAAATATATCCCATTGCAGTGCCCATCACAGCTGAGGTAATGTCATGTTTAATGCAGGTGGGCTTTGGCCCACACTGCATGCCCCAGTCAGACTGGGGTTCTTTAGAAGTGGACACATGTAGTTACAACTCCGTGTGGACCGACAGCATGGGTGGGTGCCAGGAAGCCACCGGCGGTACATAAATATATCCCATTGCATTGCCCATCACAGCTGAGGTAATGTCATGTTTAAGGCAGGTGGGCTTCGGCCCACACTGCATGCCCCAGTCAGACTGGGGTTCTTTAGAAGTGGACACAGGCAGTTACAACTCTGTGTGGACCGACAGCATGGGTGGGTGCCAGGAAGCCACCGGCGGTACATAAATATATCCCATTGCATTGCCCATCACAGCTGAGGTAACGTCATGTTTAATGCAGGTGGGCTTCGGCCCACACTGCATGCCCCAGTCAGACTGGGGTTCTTTAGAAGTGGACACATGCAGTTACAACTCCGTGTGGACCGACAGCATGGATGGGTGCCAGGAAGCCACCGGCGGTACATAAATATATCCCATTGCATTGCCCATCACAGCTGAGGTAATGTCATGTTTAATGCAGGTGGGCTTCGGCCCACACTGCATGCCCCAGTCAGACTGGGGTTCTTTAGAAGTGGACACATGCAGTTACAACTCCGTGTGGACCGACAGCATGGGTGGCTCCCTGGAACCCACCGGCGGTACATAAATATATCCCATTGCAGTGCCCAGCACAGCTGATGTAACGTCAGCTTTATTGCAGGTGGGCAAAAAATTAATTGGATTACACTGTAGGCGAGGGCCCCAAAAAATTGGTGTACCAACAGTACTAATGTACGTCAGAAAAATTGCCCATGCCTATCCAAGAGGGCAGGTGAAACCCATTAATCGCTTTCGTTAATGTGGCTTAATTTGTAACTAGTCCTGGAGGCAGCCCAGTTAAAATAAAAATTGGTTCAGGTGCAAGTTTCAACGCTTTAATGAGCATTGAAATGTATAAAAATTGTTTACAAAAATTATATGACTGAGCCTTGTGGGCCTAAGAAAAATTGCCCGTTCGGCGTGATTTCGTCAGGTTTCAGGAGGAGGAGCAGGAGGAGGAGGAGGAATATTATACACAGATTGATGAAGCTAAAAGGTCCACGTTTTTGATGGTGATAGAGAACAATGCTTCCATCCGCGGGTGCAGCCTACGTATTGTTTAGGTATCGCTGCTGTCCGCTGGTGGAGAAGAGAAGTCTGGGGAAATCCAGGCTTTGTTCATCTTGATGAGTGTAAGCCTGTCGGCACTGTCGGTTGACAGGCGGGTACGCTTATCTGTGATGATTCCCCCAGCTGCACTAAACACCCTCTCTGACAAGACGCTAGCCGCAGGACAAGCAAGCACCTCCGGGGCATACAGCGCGAGTTTAGGCCACATGTCCAGCTTCGACACCCAGTAGTTGTACGGGGCAGAGGCGTCATGGAGGACGGTCGTGTGATCGGCTACGTACTCCCTCACCATCCTTTTACAGTGCTTTAGAGAGTGTTCCCCTGCCTGTGCTGTACATGCTGCCTGATCTCCGCGCCTCCCCTGCTACCTGGTCCTCGGAACTGCGCCTTCGGCCACTAGCACTGTCGGATGGTAATTTTACCATCAGTTTGTCCGCAAGGGTCCTCTGGTATAGCATCACTCTCGAACCCCTTTCCTCTTCGGGTATGAGAGTGGAAAGGTTCTCCTTATACCGTGGGTCGAGCAGTGTGTACACCCAGTAATCCGTAGTGGCCAGAATGCGTGTAACGCGAGGGTCACGAGAAAGGCATCCTAACATGAAGTCAGCCATGTGTGCAAGGGTACCGGTACGCAACACATGGCTGTCCTCACTAGGAAGATCACTTTCAGGATCCTCCTCCTCCTCCTCAGGCCATACACGCTGAAAGGATGACAGGCAAGCAGCATGGGTACCCTCAGCAGTGGGCCAAGCTGTCTCTTCCCCCTCCTCCTAATCCTCCTCCCACTCCTCCTCAACGCGCTGAGATATAGACAGGAGGGTGCTCTGACTATCCAGCGACATACTGTCTTCCCCCGCCTCTGTTTCCGAGCGCAAAGCGTCTGCCTTAATGCTTTGCAGGGAACTTCTCAAGAGGCATAGCAGAGGAATGGTGACGCTAATGATTGCAGCATCGCGGCTCACCATCTGGGTAGACTCCTCAAAGTTTCCAAGGACCTGGCAGATGTCTGCCAACCAGGCCCACTCTTCTGTAAAGAATTGAGGAGGCTGACTCCGACTGCGCCGCCCATGTTGGAGTTGGTATTCCACTATAGCTCTTCGCTGCTCATAGAGCCTGGCCAACATGTGGAGCATAGAGTTCCACCATGTGGGCACGTCGCACAGCAGTCGGTGCACTGGCAGATGAAACCGATGTTGCAGGGTGCGCCGGGTGGCAGCGTCCGTGTGTGACTTGCAGAAATGTGCGCTGACCCGGCGCACCTTTCCGAGCAGGTCTGACAAGCGTGGGTAGCTTTTCAGAAAGCGCTGAACCACCAAATTAAAGACGTGGGCCAGGCATGGCACGTGCGTGAGGCTGCCGAGCTGCAGAGCCGCCACCAGGTTACGGCCGTTGTCACACACAACCATGCCCGGTTGGAGGCTCAGCGGCGCAAGCCAGCAGTCAGGCTGCTCTGTCAGACCCTGCAGCAGTTCGTAGGCCATGTGCCTCTGCTCTCCTAAGCTGAGTAGTTTAAGCACGGCCTGCTGACGCTTGCCCACCGCTGTGCTGCCGTGCCGCGCGACACCGACTGCTGGCGAAGTGCTGCTGCTGACACATCTTGATTGCGAGACTGAGGTTGCGTAGGAGGAGGAGGAGGAGGGTGGTTTAGTGGAGGAAGCATACACCGCCGCAGATACCACCACCGAGCTGGGGCCCGCAATTCTGGGGGTGGGTAGGACGTGAGCGTTCCCAGGCTCTGACTCTGTCCCAGCCTCTACTAAATTCACCCAATGTGCCGTCAGGAAGATATAGTGGCCCTGCCCGCCTGTGCTTGTCCACGTGTCCATTGTTAAGTGGACCTTGGCAGTAACCGCGTTGGTGAGGGCGCGTACAATGTTGCGGGAGACGTGGTCGTGCAGGGCTGGGACGGCACATCAGGAAAAGTAGTGGCGACTGGGAACTGAGTAGCGCGGGGCCGCCGCCGCCATCATACCTTTGAAAGCCTCCGTTTCCACAACCCTATACGGCAGCATCTCCAGGCTGATAAATTTGGCTATGTGCACGTTTAACGCTTGAGCGTGCGGGTGCGTGGCGGCGTACTTGCGCTTGCGCTCAAACACTTGCGCTAGCGACGACTGGACGGTGCGCTGAGAGACATTGGTGGATGGGGCCGAGGTCAGCGGAGTTGAGGGTGTGGGTGCAGGCCAGGAGACGGTTGTGCCTGTGTCCTGAGAGGGGGGTTGGATCTCAGTGGCAGGTTGGGGCACAGGGGGAGAGGCAGCGGTGCAAACTGGAGGCGGTGAACGGCCTTCGTCCCACCTTGTGGGGTGCTTGGCCATCATATGTCTGCGCATGCTGGTGGTGGTGAGGCTGTTGGTGGTGGCTCCCCGGCTGATCTTGGGGCGACAAAGGTTGCACACCACTGTTCATCGGTCATCTGCACTCTCAGTGAAAAACTGCCAGACCTTTGAGCACCTTGGCCTCTGCAGGGTGGCATGGCGTGAGGGGGCGCTTTGGGAAACAGTTGGTGGATTATTCGGTCTGGCCCTGCCTCTATCCTTGGCCACCGCACTGCCTCTTCCAACCTGCCCTGCTGCTGCACTTGCCTCCCCTTCTGAAGACCTGTCCTCAGTAGGCGTAGCAAACCAGGTGGGGTCAGTCACCTCATCGTCCTGCTGCTCTTCCTCCGAATCCTCTGTGCGCTCCTCCCTCGGATTTACTCCAATTACTACTACCTCACTGATAGACAACTGTGTCTCATCGTCATCGTCCTCCTCACCCACTGAAAGCTCTTGAGACAGTTGCCGGAAGTCCCCAGCCTCATCCCCCGGACCCCGGGAACTTTCCAAAGGTTGGGCATCGGTCACGACAAACTTCTCCAGTGGGAGAGGATTTGAAACCATTGCTACCCATTCTGGGCAGGGGCCCGGGAACAGTTCCTGGGAGTCTGCCTGCTCCTCAGAATGTGTCATTGTAATGGAGTGAGGAGGCTGGGAGGAAGGAGGAGCAGCAGCCAGAGGATTCAGAGTTGCAGCAGTGGACGGCACAGAATTCTGGGTGGTCGATAGATTGCTGGATGCACTTTCTGCCATCCACGACAGGACCTGCTCACACTGCTCATTTTCTAATAAAGGTCTACCGCGTGGACCCATTAATTGTGAGATGAATGTGCGGACGCCAGAAACGTGCCTCTCTCCTAATCCCGCAGCAGTCGGCTGCAATACACCTGGATCAGGAGCTCGGCCTGTGCCCACACCCTGACTTGGGCCTCCGCATCCTCGCCCGTGTCCACGTCCTCTAGGCCTACCCCTACCCCTCAGCATGCTGTATTACCAGTAGTGCAGAAACAGAACGCTGTAATTAAATGTGCCGCTTATTGGCCTGTGGTTGGAAGCTGACTTCACTTACGGAACGCACAGCAGAGGCAGGAAATAATTTTGCGCAAGCCTGCTGTAACACTTAGCTGGCTGCGTATGAATTAGGACAACTACCCCCAGCAGAGACGCAGTACAGTCAGGACGGTCACAGGTAGCCCAAATAGATTTTTTTCCCAAATTTTTTTGGAAAAGCCCACTGCATATATAGACTGGATATGTCTTTCACTGTCCCTGCCTCACCACCACTACTGGCCGTGGACTATGTAAAATTACTGCAGACTGTTTCACTCTGGACAGGATGACAGCGGTGATGTAAGAGGCAACGCAGAGGCAGGAAAGAATTTTGCGCAAGCCTGCTGTAACACTTAGCTGGCTGTGTATGAATTAGGACAAATACCCCCAGCAGAGACGCAGTACAGTCAGAACGGTCACAGGCAGCCCAAATAGATTTTTTTTCCCAAATTTTTTTGGAAAAGCCCACTGCATATATAGACTGGATATGTCTTTCACTGTCCCTGCCTCACCACCACTACTGGCCGTGGACTATGTAAAATTACTGCAGGACGCAATGCTCTGGACGCAATGCTCTGCACGGCCGATATACAAAAAAAAAAAAAAGTGCAAAACTGCAAAAAGCAGCCTCAACAGTACTGCACATGGTCAGATGTGGCCCTAAGAAGGACCGTTGGGGTTCTTGAAGCCTAAAATCACTCCTAACGCTCTCCCTATAGCAGCTCCGGCATCAGCAGCACTTTCCCTGATCTCTGTCAGAATGCATCTGTGGCGAGCCGCGGGAGGGGCCGATTTATATACTCGGGTGACACCTGATCTCGCCAGCCACTCACTGCAGGGGAGTGGTATAGGGCTTGAACGTCGCAGGGGGAAGTTGTAATGCTTTCCCTGTCTTTCTATTGGCTAGAAAAGCGCGCTAACGTCTCAGAGATGAAAGTGAAAGTAACTCGAACATCGCGTGGTGCTCGCCTCTAGTAACCAGCATCTCGAACACGCTAATACTCGAACAAGTATCAAGCTCGGACGAGTACGTTCGCTCATCTCTAGTCTATAACAGTGTTTTCCTAGAGGACTGGTGTTGGGAAACACTGGACTAAAATATGCAAAATGTAACTGTTTGAGGTGGATCTCACATGAACAGATTTTAATTGTGGAATCCACGATTGCTGTTGACATGGAAGATCTGCAGTAAACCGTGTGCATTGAAAGACATGTATTATCAATCTTTCGTTCACACTCGTGGGTATGAATTGCGTACTCCGGGAGCAGAAGAAAAATCACAGCATGCTCTATTTTAGCGCGGATGTCCCTCAGTAAAATCAATGAATGTGTTTGTTCCTTCACCCATATGCAAATAACATTGCATATGAGCAGTGGAATCGCCCTCAACTGTAGTGACCCAGTGGGTCCTCCAGAATAGCCACACATTCATAGTCCTGTCACACCTGTCTATGGGCTCCCAGGAGGCATAGAAGGTGCCGTACGTTGGAGAAACCTTGTTTCCCTTTCTTCTGCAGCTTAAATCTTGGCAACAAATGGCTGCTTATTGGCTGTATGTCATGCCCTCACTGATTGGTCAAGGGGGATGGTGAGACTTCAGAGCGGGAAACTACACAGTGAGCGAGTATGCTGAGGGGTTGGAGTGGAAAAAGTGTGGGAATAAGACAGGAAGTGAAGGAAGAGTTAGTGAGTAGTCTGGGTAGTCTGACGAGTAGTCGTCAGCAGAGGTCGTGTAGAAGGAGGTCAGCAAAGCAAGCAGCTACAAAACGCTATTTTCAGCAGCAAAAGCTAGGATTCATCAGCTCCCTAGTCTGCCAGCAGTGAGAAAGAGATAAACTGGGATCAGTTCCACTAAACCGTGAGTTACACAACACCCGGTGAAGTCAAAGCCAGGGACAGTGCAGAGGTCCATCTTAATCTCAACTCAAATAACTGCATCACTAGCTTCAAGTAAGCCCAACAGATAACTAGACCTGTGGGAATTTCTACTGTGTAACTTCTAGATCCAATTATAAAGAGAGTATTTCACAGGGGCAGTAACAGTCTAATATGTCTTAAAGCCCTTCACAGAGTAGATATATAATTAAAATGATTTACACTAAAAATAGTGGGCTACAATAACATCCTACGGACTATCACTATTGCAGATGTCCGTAGCTAGAGAGCAATCGCTTAACTAGTTGGCAATCTCAGGTTCACACCGTGTGTCCCTGGTTACCAATCGGATATGTATCTACAAGTGAGCTAGGTTATTTTTTCCATAGATTTATTATCATTTTAACTACCAATGGATAATTCCAATTTAGGATAATCAAAATCTCTGTCAAATAGATGTGTATCAGGTTAGGTTCGAACAGGTGTATATTCGGTTCAGATAGATATTTGTTTGGTTCAACGCGTTTCCCTACCAATATGGTAGTTCCTCAGGAACCATTCCTTATTTATCCTATCACTAGAGTCAAAATATACTGTTACAGTGTTCAGATATCTTAATCATTAAACAGCCCTATATAAGGGACTAGCTGATATACCCGGCTTCGCCCGAGTTAATTTGGTACTGGTGTTTATCTGGTGTTCACACGGAAAAGCTTATGAAGTCGTGGTTACTTTAGAGATACTGAGGGAAAAAAATATGTTCACCATTTTGCATAGTTCTTTGCGTTACCCAGGAAATACCACGGGGAGGTAACCATGCGACGTTTCCCTTATATAAAATGACATCAGGAAGTGAGAGAATTAGATTACGTACATAAAATTTGGACACTAATTCTTTTGCGCTTAGAATTGAATAATGGAGTTGGGACCCATTAGCTTTTCCTATTTATGAAATATTCAATGCTCGTGCCAAATTTCACACTTCTATGACACCGGAAAGTGAGAAAATTACATTCCGCGCGTAAAATTTGGACGCTAATTCTTTTGCGCATAGAATTGAATAATGGAGTTGGGACCCATTATTCAATTGGAGTGCGAAATTTCACGTTTCTATGACACCGGAAAGTGAAAGAATTACATTCCGTACGTAAAATTTGGGCGCTAATTCTTTTGCGCATAGAATTGAATAATGGAGTTGGGACCCATTAGCTTTTCCTATTTATGACATAATCAATGCTCGTGCGAAATTTCACGTTTCTATGACACCGGAAAGTGAAAAAATTACATTCCGCACGCAAAATTTGGACGCTAATTCTTTTGCGCATAGAATTGAATAATGGAGTTGGGACACATTAGCTTTTCCTGTTTATGACATAATCAATGCTCGTGTCAAATTTCCTGTTTCTATGACACCGGAAAGTGAAAAAATTACATTCCGCACGTAAAATTTTGACGCCAATTCTTTTGCGCATAGAATTGAATAATCGAGTTGGGACCTATGAACTTTCCCTATTTATGACATAATCAATACTCATGCCAAATTACCTGTTTCTATGACACCGGAAAGTGAGAAAATTAGATTCCGTACGTAAAGTTTGGACGCTAATTCTTTTGCGCATAGAATTAAATAATCGAATTGGGACCCATTAACTTTTCCTATTTATGACATAATTAATGCTCGTGCCAAATTTCCCGTTTCTATGACATTGGGAAGTGACAGATTTAGATTATGTACGTTAAATGTCGACGCTAATTCTTTTGCGCTAGAATTGAATAATCGAGTTGGGACCCAATTACTTTTCCTATTTTGGAGATAATCTATGCTCGTGCCAAATTTCATGTTTCTATGACATTGGGAAGTGAGAGATTTAGATTATGTACATAAAATTTGGACGCTAATTCTTTTGCGCATAGAATTGAATAATGGAGTTGGGACCCATTAGCTTTCCCTATTTATGACATAATCAATGCTCGTGCCAAATTTCCCGTTTCTATGACACCGGAAAGTGAGAAAATTACATTCCGCACGTAAAATTTGGACGCTAATTCTTTTGTGCATAGAATTGAATAATCGAGTTGGGACCCATTAGCTTTTCCTATTTATGACATAATCAATGCTCATGCCAAATTTTCCGTTTCTATGACACCGGAATGTGAGAAAATTAGATTCCTTACGTAAAATTTGGACGCTAATTCTTTTGCGCATACAATTGAATAATGGAGTTGGGACCCATTAGCTTTTACTATTTATGACATAATCAATGCTCGTGCCAAATTTCCCGTTTCTATGACACTGGAAAGTGAAGAAATTACATTCCGCACGTAAAATTTCAACGCCAATTCTTTTGCGCTAAAATTGAATAATCAAGTTGGAACCTATTAACTTTTCCTATTTATGACATAATCAATGCTCGTGCCAAATTTCATTTTTCTATGACACCGGAAAGTGAGAAAATTAGATTCCGTACGTAAAATTTGGACGCTAATTCTTTTGCGCATAGAATTGAATAATCGAGTTGGGACCCATTAGCTTTTCCTATTTATGACATAATCAATGCTCGTGCCAAATTTCCCGTTTCTATGACACCGGAAAGTGAGACAATTACATTCCGCACGTAACATTTCGACGCCAATTCTTTTGCGCATAGAATTGAATAATCGAATTGGGACCCATTAACTTTTCCTATTTATGACATAATTAATGCTCGTGCCAAATTTCCCGTTTCTATGACATTGGGAAGTGAGTGATTTAGATTATGTACGTTAAATTTCGACGCCAATTCTTTTGCGCTAGAATTGAATAATCGAGTTGGGACCCAATTTCTTTTCCTATTTTGGAGATAATCTATGCTTGCGCCAAATTTCATGTTTCTACGACATTGGGAAGTTGGAGAACTTTTGGCGAGTCAGTGAGTGAGTGAGTGAGTCAGTCAGTGAGTGAGTGAGTCAGTGAGGGCTTTCAGCTTTATATATATAGATTACAGACATCCCATACATGCCTTATGTAGACAAATGGGGGAGAGAGACACGCCTATTACTGCACCTAATTATGCAGAGTTAGTGAGTAAAGATCATTGCTCACTACATGAATAATCAATATGAGAACTCATATATATATATATAGGTCTGGAGTATCCCCAATCACTATCTTCTGCCAACCCAGATCGTCCACTGAGTATTGTTTTTCAACATCCAATATTACTTTAGCTCTGCAATTATTGCTCGAATTGTTCCCTCTTTTGGTCTCTCCCTTGACTTAATATACTGCCTGCCTAGTAATTGTTCATCAAAAGAAAAGATAAATGATAAATCAAAGATGAAAAAAATGGCTCACAGTCCAGATGGTAGTCTATAGGCATAAATGAGCATGAGGTATCAGCCCAACTTATATATGATAGGTAGTAGAGATGAGCGAGCACCAAAATGCTCGGGTGCTCGTTATTCGGGATGAACTTTTCGCGATGCTCGAGGGTTCGTTTCGAGTAACGAACCCCATTGAAGTCAATGGGCGACCCGAGCATTTTTGTATTTCGCCGATGCTCGCTAAGGTTTCCTTGTGTGAAAATCTGGGCAATTCAAGAAAGTGATGGGAACGACACAGCAACGGATAGGGCAGGCGAGGGGCTACATGTTGGGCTGCATCTCAAGTTCACAGGTCCCACTATTAAGCCACAATAGCGGCAAGAGTGGGCCCCCCCCCCCTCCCAAAAACTTTTACTTCTGAAAAGCCCTCATTAGCATGGCATACCTTAGCTAAGCACCACACTACCTCCAACAAAGCACAATCACTGCCTGCATGACACTCCACTGCCACTTCTCCTGGGTTACATGCTGCCCAACCGCCCCCCCTCCCCCCCACAGCGCACACCAAAGTGTCCCTGCGCAGCCTTCAGCTGCCCTAATGCCTCACCACCCTCATGTCTATTTAGAAGTGCGTCTGCCATGAGGAGGAACCGCAGGCACACACTGCAGAGGTTGGCACGGCTAGGCAGCGACCCTCTTTAAAAGTGGCGGGGCGATAGCCCACAATGCTGTACAGAAGCAATGAGAAATAGAATCCTGTGCCACCGCCATCAGGAGCTGCACACGTGGGCATAGCAATGGGGAACCTATGTGTCACACACTATTCATTCTGTCAAGGTGTCTCTGCATGCCCCAGTCAGACCGGGCTTTTTAATTCATAGACACAGGCGGGTACAACTCCCTATTGTGAAGTCCCTGTCGACCGACAGCATGGGTGGCTTCCTGGAACCCACCGGCGGTACATAAAAATATCCCATTGCAGTGCCCAACACAGCTGAGGTAGTAATGTCGTGCTTAATGCAGGTGAGCTTCGGCCCACACTGCATGCCCCAGTCAGACTGGGGTTCTTTACAAGTGGAAACAGATGCATTTATAATTCCCTGTGGACCCACAGCAGGGGTGGGTGCCAGGAAGCCACCGGCGGTACATAGAAATATCCCATTGCATTGCCCAACACAGCTGAGGTAGTAATGTCGTGCTTAATGCAGGTGGGCTTCGGCCCACACTGCATGCCCCAGTCTGACTGGGGTTCTTTACAAGTGGAAACAGATGCATTTATAATTCCCTGTGGACCCACAGCAGGGGTGGGTGCCAGGAAGCCACCGGCGGTACATAGAAATATCCCATTGCATTGCCCAACACAGCTGAGGTAGTAATGTCGTGCTTAATGCAGGTGGGCTTTGGCCCACACTGCATGCCCCAGTCAGACTGGGGTTCTTTACAAGTGGACAGATGTAGTAAAAACTCTGTGTGCACCTACAGCATGGGTGGCTCCCTGGAACCCAGCAGCGGTACATAGAAATATCCCATTGCATTGCCCAACACAGCTGAGGTAGTAATGTCGTGCTTAATGCAGGTGGGCTAAAAATTTATTTGATTACACTGTAGGCGAGGGCCCACAAAAATTGCTGTATCAACAGTACTAATGTACCTGAAAAAAATTGGCCATGGCCAACCAAGAGGGCAGGTGAAACCCATTAATCGCTTTGGTTAATGTAATGTGGCTTAAGTGGTAACTAGGCCTGGAGGCAGCCCAGTTTAACGAAAAATTGGTTCAAGTTAAAGTTCCAACGCTTTTCAGAGCATTGAAACATCTAAAAATTGTTTACAAAAATTATGAGTGAGCCTTGTGGCCCTAAGAAAAATTGCCCGTTCAGCGTGATTACGTGAGGTTTCAGGAGGAGGAGGAGGAGGAGGAGGAATATTAGACACAGATTGATGAAGCAGAAATGTCCCCGTTTTGGATGGTGAGAGAGAACGTAGCTTCCATCCGCGGGTGCAGCCTACGTATTGCTTACGTATCGCTGCTGTCCGCTGGTGGAGAAGAGAAGTCTGGGGAAATCCAGGCTTTGTTCATCTTGATGAGTGTAAGCCTGTCGGCACTGTCGGTTGACAGGCGGGTACGCTTATCTGTGATGATTCCCCCAGCCGCACTAAACACCCTCTCCGACAAGACGCTAGCCGCAGGACAAGCAAGCACCTCCAGGGCATACAGCGCTAGTTCAGGCCACGTGTCCAGCTTCGACACCCAGTAGTTGTAGGGGGCAGAGGCGTCACCGAGGATGGTCGTGCGATCGGCTACGTACTCCCTCACCATCCTTTTACAGTGCTCCCGCCGACTCAGCCTTGACTGGGGAGCGGTGACACAGTCTTGCTGGGGAGCCATAAAGCGGGCCAGGCCCTTAAAGACTGTTGCACTGTCTGGGCTGTACATGCTGCTCGATCTACGCACCTCCCCTGCTACATGGCCCTCGGAACTGCGCCTTCTGCCACTAGCGCTGTCGGATGGGAATTTTACCATCAGCTTGTCCGCAAGGGTCCTGTGGTATAGCAACACTCTCGAACCCCTTTCCTCTTCGGGAATGAGACTGGGAAGGTTCTCCTTATAGCGTGGGTCGAGCAGTGTGTACACCCAGTAATCCGTAGTGGCCAGAATGCGTTGAATGCGAGGGTCACGAGAAAGGCATCCTAACATGAAGTCAGCCATGTGTGCCAGGGTACCTGTACGCAACACATGGCTGTCCGCACTAGGAAGATCACTTTCAGGATCCTCCTCCTCCTCCTCCTCCTCCTCAGGCCATACACGCTGAAATGATGACAGGCAACCAGCATGGGTACCGTCAGCAGTGGGCCAAGCTGTCTCTTCCCTCTCCTCCTCCTCCTCCTCCTCCTCCTCCTGAACGCGCTGAGATATAGACAGGAGGGTGCTCTGACTATCCAGCGACATACTGTCTTCCCCCGCCTCTGTTTCCGAGCGCAAAGCGGCTGCCTTTATGGTTTGCAGGGAACTTCTCAAGATGCACAGCAGAGGAATGGTGACGCTAATGATTGCAGCATCGCCGCTCACCACCTGGGTAGACTGATCAAAGTTTCGAAGGACCTGGCAGATGTCTGCCAACCAGGCCCACTCTTCTGTAAAGAATTGAGGAGGCTGACTCCCACTGCGCCGCCCATGTTGGAGTTGGTATTCCACTATAGCTCTTCGCTGCTCATAGAGCCTAGCCAACATGTGGAGCGTAGAGTTCCACCGTGTGGGCACGTCGCACAGCAGTCGGTGCACTGGCAGATTAAAGCGATGTTGCAGGGTGCGCAGGGTGGCAGCGTCCGTGTGGGACTTGCGGAAATGTGCGCAGAGCCGGCGCACCTTTACGAGCAGGTATGACAAGCGTGGGTAGCTTTTCAGAAAGCGCTGAACCACCAAATTAAAGACGTGGGCCAGGCATGGCACGTGCGTGAGGCTGCCGAGCTGCAGAGCCGCCACCAGGTTACGGCCGTTGTCACACACGACCATGCCCGGTTGGAGGCTCAGCGGCGCAAGCCAACGGTCGGTCTGCTCTGTCAGACCCTGCAGCAGTTTGTGGGCCGTGTGCCTCCTATCTCCTAAGCTGAGTAGTTTCAGCACGGCCTGCTGACGCTTGCCCACCGCTGTGCTGCCACACCGCGCGACACCGACTGCTGGCGACGTCCTGCTGCTGCTGACACATCTAGATTGCAAGACAGAGGTTGAGGAGGAGGAGGAGGGTGGTTTAGTGGACGAGGCATACACCGCCGCAGATACCACCACCAAGCTGGGGCCCGCAATTCTGGGGGTGGGTAGGACGTGAGCGGTCCCGGGCTCTGACTCTGTCCCAGCCTCCACTAAATTCACCCAATGTGCCGTCAGGGAGATGTAGTGGCCCTGCCCGCCTGTGCTTGTCCACGTGTCCGTAGTTAAGTGGACCTTGCCACTAACCGCATTGGTGAGGGCGCATACAATGTTGCGGGAGACGTGGTCGTGCAGGGCTGGGACGGCACATCGGGAAAAGTAGTGGCGACTGGGAACTGAGTAGCGCGGGGCCGCCGCCGCCATCATAGCTTTGAAGGACTCCGTTTCCACAACCCTATACGGCAGCATCTCAAGGCTGATAAATTTGGCTATGTGGACGGTTAACGATTGAGCGTGCGGGTGCGTGGCGGCGTACTTGCGCTTGCGCTCCAACAGTTGCGCTAGCGACGGCTGGACTGTGCGGTGCAAGACATTGGTGGATGGGGCCGAGGACAGCGGAGGTAAGGGTGTGGGTGCAGGCCATGAGACGGTTGTGCCTGTGTCCTGAGAGGGAGGTTGTATCTCAGTGGCAGGTTGGGGCACAGGGGGAGAGGCAGCGGTGCAAACCGGAGGCGCTGAACGGCCTTCGTCCCACCTTGTGGGGTGCTTGGCCATCATATGTCTGCGCATGCTGGTGGTGGTGAGGCTGTTGGTGGTGGCTCCCCGGCTGATCTTGGCGCGACAAAGGTTGCACACCACTGTTCGTCGGTCGTCAGGCGTCTCTGTGAAAAACTGCCAGACCTTAGAGCACCTCGGCCTCTGCAGGGTGGCATGGCGCGAGGGTGTGCTTTGGGAAACACTTGGTGGATTATTCGGTCTGGCCCTGCCTCTACCCCTGGCCACCGCACTGCCTCTTGCAACCTGCCCTGCTGATGCCCTTGCCTCCCCCTCTGAAGACCTGTCCTGAGTAGGCGTTGCACACCAGGTGGGGTCAGTCACCTCATCGTCCTGCTGCTCTTCCTCCGAATCCTCTGTGCGCTGCTCCCTTGGACTTACTGCCCTTACTACAACCTCACTGCAAGACAACTGTGTCTCCTCGTCATCGTCCTCCTCACCCACAGAAACTTCTTGAGACAGTTGGCGTAAGTCCCCAGCCTCTTCCCCCGGACCCCGGGAACTTTCGAATGGTTGGGCATCAGTGACGATAAACTCCTCTGGTGGGAGAGGAACCGCTGCTGCCCAATCTAAGCAGGGGCCCGAGAACAGTTCCTGGGAGTGTTCCCGCTCCTGAGCAGGTGTCATTGTAGTGGAGTGAGGAGGCTGGGAGGAAGGAGGAGCAGCAGACAGAGGATTCGGATTTGCAGCACTGGACGGCGCAGAACTGTGGGTGGATGATAGCTTGCTCGAAGCACTTTCTGCCATCGAGGACAGGACCTGCTCACACTGCTCATTTTCTAATAAAGGTCTCCCGCGTGGACCCATTAATTGGGCGATGAATGTGGGGACGCCAGAAACGTGCCTCTCTCCTAATTGCGCAGCAGTCGGCTGCGACACACCTGGATCAGGAGCTCGGCCTGTGCCCACACCCTCACTTGGCCCTCCGCGTCCTCGGCCACGTCCACGTCCACGTCCTCTAGGCTTACCCCTACCCCTCAGCATGCTGTATTACCAGTGATTTGATTTCCCAGGCAGGAAATAAATTGGCGCAAGCCTGCAGGCCAAATATAATGTTTTCGCTTTTTTGCAAACGGAAGACCCCACTGCGTGTATTCAATGAACAAGAAGTTTAATATCTGTGGTGTGGCCCTCAAAAAGTGTCACACAAGTATAGTGTAGCAGAGTTATTAACTCTAGCAGAGCAGGTATTTGCCAGTCAGGATACACAATGGCGCTAGGCTGCAGTAAAGCGTAGCTGGTTGCGTCAGATTTTTGTACGTTGTACACGCAGCACACACATACACGCAGACCTTAGGACTGACACAGGCAGGCCAAATATATTTTTTTTCCTTTTTAGCTTAGGGAAGACCCCACTGCGTATATTCAATGAACAAGAAGTTTAATATCTGTGGTGTGGCCCTCAAAAAGTGTCACACAAGTATAGTGTAGCAGAGTTATTAACTCTAGCAGAGCAGGTATTTGCCAGTCAGGATACACAATGGCGCTAGGCTGCAGTAAAGCGTAGCTGGTTGCGTCAGATTTTTGTACGTTGTACACGCAGCACACACGTACACGCAGACCTTAGGACTGACACAGGCAGGCCAAATATAATTTTTTTCCTTTTTAGCTTAGGGAAGACCCCACTGCGTATATTCAATGAACAAGAAGTTTAATATCTGTGGTGTGGCCCTCAAAAAGTGTCACACAAGTATAGTGTAGCAGAGTTATTAACTCTAGCAGAGCAGGTATTTGCCAGTCAGGATACACAATGGCGCTAGGCTGCAGTAAAGCGTAGCTGGTTGCGTCAGATTTTTGTACGTTGTACACGCAGCACACACGTACACGCAGACCTTAGGACTGACACAGGCAGGCCAAATATAATTTTTTTCCTTTTTAGCTTAGGGAAGACCCCACTGCGTATATTCAATGAACAAGAAGTTTAATATCTGTGGTGTGGCCCTCAAAAAGTGTCACACAAGTATAGTGTAGCAGAGTTATTAACTCTAGCAGAGCAGGTATTTGCCAGTCAGGATACACAATGGCGCTAGGCTGCAGTAAAGCGTAGCTGGTTGCGTCAGATTTTTGTACGTTGTACACGCAGCACACACGTACACGCAGACCTTAGGACTGACACAGGCAGGCCAAATATAATTTTTTTCCTTTTTAGCAAAGGGAAGACCCCACTGCGTGTATTCAATGAATAATAAATGTCTTCTGGCCCTGCCTACACAATTCTATCCCTGTAGTATTAATGCCGGGTGCAATGCTCTGCACAGCCGGTTTTGAGAAGAAAAAAAAATATGCAACACTGCTAACAGCAGCCTGGACAGTACTGCACACGGATAGAAGTGGCCCTAGAAAGGACCGTTGGGGTTCTTGAAGCCTACACTAACTCCTAACACTCTCCCTGCCTAACCCCCACTTCTGTCCCTATTGCTGGGCGCAATGCTCTGCAGATCCAATTTTGGACAAAAAAAAAACTGTGCTAACACAGTACTGCACACTAGTAGATGTGGCCCTGAGAAGGGCCGTTGGGGTTCTTGAAGCCTACACTGACTCCTAACGCTCTCCCTACAGCAGCACCAGCAGCAGCACTTTCCCTCAGCTAAGTCACAAGGCATTTGTGGCGAGCCGCGGGAGGGGCCGACTTTTATACTCGGGTGACATCAGATCTCCCCAGCCACTCACAGCAGGGGGGTGGTATAGGGCTTGAACGTCACAGGGGGAAGTTGTAATGCCTTCCCTGTCTTTCAATTGGCCAGAAAAGCGCGCTAACGTCTCAGAGAGGAAACTGAAAGTAACCGGAACACCGCGTGGTGCTCGTTACGAGTAACGAGCATCCCGAACACCCTAATATTCGCACGAATATCAAGCTCAGATGAGTACGTTCGCTCATCTCTAATAGGTAGTCCTGCCCAAAGGAGTGAACATGGTTCCCACATCTAATCCATATGGAGGGGACAGATGACCTCAGTCTAATCACCTGTATCCACCAATCTATCTATCTGTGTCTCCAAGGTCATGTATGCGTTACTAACCCCCATTTCGGAATAAGTTAAATCTACCTTACCATGCTGTAGCTATAAATATAGACCTATTCTTATTGTTATGATCGTCGGTTCTAGTCCAGGATGACAATCCAGTTACCGCCCTCAATGCTCATTGGAGGTCTGGGGAGGCTCATCCGATGACACAGGTTACAAGGGACCATGGCCTAGCAACAGATTGCCCCATCCCCACACTAGTCTATTCGAGCGTGTGCTAGTGACGTCATCTTGTCACATGATTGGGAGTGCTGGAGACCGGGCCATGTGACTCGACAATCGATGTGGACGCATATCGCGTCAACCAGTTCCTAGCCAGCCCGCCTAGTCACGGGGATAGAAAGGGATGGATCAAGTGACGCCGATCGTGTCAAAATAGTACCCAGGCAACCCACAGATATAATCGCGGATCGATAGACTTATACTCTGCTTGTGGCTGCCAAAAAGTGCATCATCTCATTTATAGTTGAGGTATCAGTGGAACCCACTATTTATATACTTATGAGGTAGAAGGTCCAATAAGCAGTTTAGAGGTTAGGTGACTCCAGTACCACACGCACACAACAATTTTAAGAAGGATGGTACAGTGTTCAACCCATCACAGTACCGTTGGGTGACCATAATGTGTCACTACGGGATCAATAATTAGTAGTCAAGTATCATTTCATCCTTTTATCCATTTCTATTATAAGGTTTAAGGACTAACCAAACTATTCGATACTACTCAGAACTGGAAATGGAGGCAATGAACACAGATGGCAACCAAAAAAAATATATATTATTGTTTGGCATTTTGTCAAGAAGAACTCAATAAATTTCCTTATTATGAAGGTAATGGTTGTCAG
Organism: Eleutherodactylus coqui; assembly: GCF_035609145.1. Lineage (NCBI taxonomy): Eukaryota > Metazoa > Chordata > Amphibia > Anura > Eleutherodactylidae > Eleutherodactylus > Eleutherodactylus coqui. Next base: position 267,569,695 of record NC_089839.1, on the reverse strand, counting down.
AGTCACCTAACTATCTGTGCATGACCACGAATACTTATAACGCATAATTTTCCAATGGATTCAATTTAAGGGAGCCATTCTTGAGAGAGTCTCTTGTTAATCCAATATTGGTCTTCTATGAAAACACAGGCAGTTTTTCACTTAGGTTGTTATTATGTGTTTAATTATTTATTTGAATGACCAGTCGAAGGAAAGAAATAAATGAGAGGTTTTCATTGAGTCCAGCTGAATTGCTGGAGTTCAATCTAAAAATTCATGCTGTTTCCTTTTGCAGGATTTTTTCCTCAATGTCCCCACCTCTCATATTGGTTCTTATTATCTTGATCCCTTGGAATGTCACAAGCTCCATATTGCCATCATGTTTGGCCCACATGTGATATGCAAGAGGCGTATCCTCCTTCCTCCGGATATTGCCAATGTGGGCTAATATCCGATGTCAAAATTGTTGTGTCGTCTTATCCACATAATTCAGTGAGCAAGGACAGGTTGCGAGGTATATCACATTAAAAAATCCCTGTTCTTATATTGAATATCAGTAGCCACTCCCACAAAAGTATTACTCTTGTTGATGTGTTTGCAAGCCGCACATTTAGCCAAGTACTTGATGTCATAGACGGTCCAAGATGGCTTTTAACCAGCCTTTCACGAATGTTCCTCCCACGTCTATAAGTAATCGCGGGGGTATCTGGTACCAGACTGGCCAGACCAGCATCTTTCTTCAAAATATCCCAATACCGAGATAGCACCCCACGGACTTGGTACATACCAGTATTATAAGTACCAATAATTCATAGTTGGGATGAGTTTTCCCTAGTCCGGGGTGTTAGGAGATTACATCTCTCCTGTTGTGTGGCAAATAACTGCGCCTGCTCCATGATATCAGCTGGATGCTTCCTGACTAGGAAGGGATTAGTTAATTTTGTGCATTCCTCTTTATATGTGACAATATCCGAGCAGTTTTGCCTCACCCTAAGAAATTGCCCTTTTGGGATACCCCTCCTGAGGGCATAAGGATGAAAACTATCCCATCTTTAGGAGGCTGTTGGTAGCTGTTAATTTCCTAAAGAGTGTTGATAAGAGAGTGCCGCCTGGATTTTCTGAAATTAACATGTCAAGGAATGCTACTGACTTATCACTGATCTCATACGTGAATTAGAGGTTCAGATCATTGATGTTTAAATGATTGATGAATTGTTCAAGCAGGGATTTACTGCCAGTCCAAAGGAGAAAAATATCATCAATGAAACAAAGCCAAAGTACTACATGATCTGACCAGCAGGTGTTCTCGGAGGCAAAAAATATGTTGTTCCTCCCACCTGCCCAGGTAAAGGTTGGCGAATGATTGGGCACACGGAATCCCCATTGCCGTTCCCCTGAGCTGTTGGAAGTACTTAGAATCAAATAAAAAATAATTATGCGTTAGAATAAACCAAAGCAGACGACTGACAAAATTGTTGTGGTCACGATATTGTGACCCTCTCTGGGACAGAAAAAATTCCACTGCCTTAATCCCGCTTGTGTGGAGAAAGGAGCTGTACAATGACTCCACATCGATTGTCGCGAGTAACGTATCAGGACCCACGCTAATCCAATCAATTTGTCTTAGGACATCCATCATATCACGGATATAAGACCGTCTTGATGTCACAAACGGCCTTAAAATTTTATCAACACACACACTTGCATTCTGTGTCAGGTTATTAATACCTGACACAATTGGTCATCCAGATAATGGAGTGGTGCCCTTGTGGATTTTAGGAAGGGCGTAGAATGTCGCTATTGTGGGTGCTTTTGGCAGGATGAATTTAAATTTGGCCTCATAAATCAGTCCCTCCTGCTTGGCTTGTGATAATAGATGTTTCAGTTCATTTAAATAGGGTATTAAACCTCAGGATGGAATAAGTCATTTTATAAGTCATTTTATCATTCAGGTTGCCTGGGAACTAGTTGACGCGATATACGTCACATGACCTGGTCTCCTGCACTCCCGATCATGTGACAAGATGACATCACTAGCACACGCCCAAATAGACTAGTGTATGGACGGGGCAAGCTGTTGCTAGGCCACGGTCCCACGTGACCCTGTGTCATCAGACGAGCCTCCCCAGACCTCCAATGAGCATTGAGGGGAGGTAACTGGATTGTCATCCTGGACTAGAATGGACGATTGTGACAATAAGCTACAGTATGGTGAGGTAGATTTAACTTTCAGATTTTATTCCGAAATAGGGGTGAGTAACGCATGCATGATCTTGGAGACACAGATGGATAGAACGGTGAATACAGGTGATTGGCCTGAGGTCCTCCATCCACTCCTTTAGGCGGCACTACCTAGCATATATAAGTTGGGCTGATACCTCATGCTCATTTATGCCTATAGCCTACCATCTGAGCTATGGGCCATTTTTTTCATATTTGATTTATCATTTATCTTATTTCTTGATGAGCAATAACTAAGCAGGCAGGATATTAAATCTAGGGAGATACCAAAAGAGGGAACAATTTGAGCATTAACGCCATCTCCAAAGTAATATTGGATGCTGAAAACGAATACTCTGCGGACGATCTGGGTTAGCAGCAGATAGTGATTGGGGATACTCTTCTATATATATATAGAGAGAGAGAGAGAGAAAGAGAGAGAGAGAGAGTTCTCATGGTGACTATTAGAGATGAGCGAGTGTACTCGTCCGAGCTTGATACTCGTTCAAGTATTAGAGTGTTTGAGATGCTCGTTACTCGAGACGAGTACCACGCGATGTTCGAGTTACTTTCACTTTCATCTCTGAGACATTAGCGCGCTTTTCTGGCCAATAGAAAGACATGGAAGGCATTACAACTTCCTCCTGTGACGATCCAGCCCTATACCACCCCTCTGCAGTGAGTGGCTGGGGAGATCAGGTGACACCCATGTATTAAAATCTGCCCCGCCCGCGGCTCGCCACAGATGCATGGTGACAGAGATCAGGGAAAGTGCTGTCTTGCTGTAGCTGCTATAGGGAGAGCGTTAGGTGTTATATTAGTCTTCAAGAACCCCAACAGTCCTTCTTAGGGCCCCATCTGACCGTGTGCAGTACTGTTGAGGCTGCTTTTAGTAGTGTTGCACAATTTATTTTTTTTTGTATATCGGCATGCAGAGCATTGCGTCCTCATGACAGAAAATACGTAGGAATCCGGACACGTTAGATGAATTTTCTTTGCTTTATTTTCGTCTTAAGCTTGCATAATCAGGTACATGGTACAACATTGTGTCCTCAGTCTGCAGTCATTGTACATAGTATAGGGCCAGTACTGGTGAGGCAGGGAAAGGTGAAAGAGATATACTGTCTACATAGGCAGTGGGCTTTTTCAAAAAAATTGGGGAAAAATACTATCTTTGGGCTGCCTGTGACAGTCTTCAGTGTACTGCGTGTCTGCTGGGGGTAGTAGTCTTAATTAATACGCAGCTAAGCGTTACAGCAGGCGTTCGCAAAACTGTTTCCTGGCTCTGCTGTGCCCGTTACATCACCGCCGTCATAGCGCCAGAGGGAAAGAGTATACAATATATACGCTGCATACAGTATCTGTCTGGTGTTTCAGCTCACCATTTAAAAAAAGGTAAGCCAAATACTTAAGGAGTACCACTGCCCTTTGGCGACTTGACTGCTTCTGCGCTGTGAATTCCACTAGCTCAGTCCTACGCACCTAGGTCTCTTTACAGGTGTGCGCAAAATTGTTTCCTGGCTCTGCTGTCTCCGTTACATCACCGCCGTCATAGCGCCAGAGGGAAACAGTAAACATAATATACGCTGCATACAGTATCTGCTGTTTCAGCTCACCATTTAAAAAAAAGGAAAGCCAAATACTTAAGGCGTACCACTGCCCTTTGGCGACTTGACTGCTTCTGAGCTGTAAATTCCACAAGCTCAGTCCTACGCACCTAGGTCTCACTACAGGCGTGCGCAAAAATTTTTTTGGCTCTGCTGTCTCCGTTACATCACCGTGTCATAGCGCCAGAGGGAAACAGTAAACATAATATACGCTGCATACAGTATCTGCTGTTTCAGCTCACCAATTAAAAAAAAGGAAAGCCAAATACTTAAGGCGTACCACTGCCCTTTGGCGACTTGACTGCTTCTGCACTGTGAATCCCACTAGCTCAGTCCTACGCACATAAGTCTCACTACAGGCGTGCACAAAATTGTTTCCTGGCTCTGCTGTGCGTTCCGTAAGCGAAGTCAGCCTCCAACCACAGGCCAATAAGCGGCACATTTAATTACAGCGTTCTTTTTCTGCTCTACTCGTAATACACCATGCTGAGGGGTAGGGGTAGGCCTAGAGGACGTGGACGCGGGCGAGGATGCGGAGGCCCAAGTCAGGGTGTGGGCACAGGCCGAGCTCCTGATCCAGGTGTATCGCAGCCGACTGCTGCGGGATTAGGAGAGACGCAAGTTTCAGGGGTCCCCAGATTCATCTCACAATTAATGGGTCCACGCGGTAGACCTTTATTAGAAAATGAGCAGTGTGAGCAGGTCATGTCGTGGATGGCAGAAAGTGCATCCAGCAATCTATCGACCACCCAGACTTCTACGCCATCTACTGCTGCAACTCTGAATCCTCTGGCTGCTGCTCCTCCTTCCTCCCAGCCTCCTCACTCCATTACAATGACACATTCTGAGGAGCAGGCAGACTCCCAGGAACTGTTCTCGGGGCCCTGCCCAGAATGGGCAGCAATGGTTCCTCTCCCACCGGAGGAGTTTGTCGTCACCGATGCCCGACCTTTGGAAAGTTCCCGGGGTCTGGGGGATGAGGCTGGGGACTTCCGGCAACTGTCTCAAGACCTTTCAGTGGGTGAGGAGGACGATGACGATGAGACACAGTTGTCTATCACTCAGGTAGTAGTAATTGCAGTAAGTCCGAGGGAGGAGCGCACAGAGGATTCGGAGGAAGAGCAGCTGGACGATGAGGTGACTGACCCCACCTGGTTTGCTAAGCCTACTGAGGACAGGTCTTCAGAGGGGGAGGCAAGTGCAGCAGCAGGGCAGGTTGGAAGAGGCAGTGCGGTGGCCAGGGGTAGAGGCCGGGCCAGACCGAATAATCCACCAACTGTTTCCCAAAGTGCCCCCTCGCGCCATGCCACCCTGCAGAGGCCAAGGTGCTCAAAGGTGTGGCAGTTTTTCACTGAGAGAGCAGACAACCGACGAACAGTGGTGTGCAAGGTTTGTCGCGCCAAGATCAGCCGTGAAGCCACCATCACCAGCCTCACCACCACCAGCATGCGCAGACATATGATGGCCAAGCACCCCACAAGGTGGGACGAAGGCCGTTCACCGCCTCCGGTTTGCACCACTGCCTCTCCCCCATGTAACTGCATGTGTCTACTTATAAAGAACCCCAGTCTGACTGGGGCATGCAGTGTGGGCCGAAGCCCACCTGCATTAAACCTGATGTTACCTCAGCTGTGATGGACAATGCAATGGGATATATTTTTGTACCGCCAGTGGGTTCCAGGGAGCCACCCATGCCGTGGGTCCACAGGGACTTCACATTAGGGAGTTGTACCTGCCAGTGTCTATGTATTAAAAACACCGGTCTGACTGGGGCATGCAGACACCTTGACAGAATGAATAGTGTGTGGCACATGGGTTCCCCATTGCTATGCCCACGTGTGCAGCTCCTGATGGAGGTGGCACAGGATTGGATTTCTCATTGCTTCTGTCGGCTCCATTGGGAGCAATGGGCTGCCGGCGAGCGCGGGATGAATTTTCGGGAAGTGCTTAAAAATATAAGCCCTTACCTTAAAATCATCCTAAAATGTGTAAAAAAAAAAAAAAAAAATTATGTCAGCATAAAGATCGTTCTCCTCTGCCACAGCTGTAACAGCTGTGGCAAAGAAGAACGATGTTAGCCAATTGAATTCAATGGAGCCAGCAGTACAGCCGGCTCCATTGAAAGCAATGGGCTGCCGGCGAGTGCGGGATGAATTTTCGGGAAGGGCTTAAAAATATAAGCCCTTACCTGAAAATCATCCTTAAAGGGGTGGTCTCGCGAAACCAAGTGGGGTTATACACTTCCGTATGGCCATATTAATGCACTTTGTAATATACATTGTGCATTAAATATGAGCCATACAGAAGTTATTCACTTACCTGCTCCGTTGCTAGCGTCCTCGTCTCCATGGTTCCGTCTAAATTCGCTGGCAGCTTGCTTTTTTAGACGCGCTTGCGCAGTCCGGTCTTCTCCATTCAGCACGAGCCGCTTCAGTGTGCTCCCCGCTACAGCTCTTCTGCGCATGCGCAGACGAGCTGTCACTGCTCGGGAGCGCGCTGCAGCGGCCATTCTGCACCTTCCTCTGTTAGAGGAAGGTGCAGAAACTGGAGCTGCCCAGCGGAGAAGCCCAGCCCAGCCCAGCTGTCCCGAGAAGCCTCCCAGGTAAGTGATTTGTCGGGGGGGGGGCTGCCGCTGCGCCGGGCTGCGCCGGGGGGGCTGTCGCTGCGCCGGGGGGGCTGTCGCTGCGCCGGGGGGGGCTGCCGCTGTGATGGGGGAACTAGCGCTAGGCCGGGGGGGCTGTCGCTGCGATGGGGGGGGCTGTCGCTAGGCCGGGGGGGGGCTGCCGCTAGGCCGGGGGAACTAGCGCTGGGCTCCGGAACCTAGCGCTGGGCTCCGGGGCCTTCACCTGGGCTGAGGGTCTAGCGCTGGGGAGCCGGGGGCTAGCGCCGGTTACCTGCTGCCTGGCGGTGGGCGTCTGGTCGGCGGCTGCGGGGCGTCTGGTCGGCGGCTGCGATGCGTCCGGTTGCCATGGAGACACAGCTGGCGGCGTCTCGGGAGCGCGCACGTCGGGCTGCAGCGAGCGACGGGGAAAGAGCCGGCGGCCATCTTGAGGAAACTTTTATAAGTTGCTGAAACGCTGGAACGGTAAGTACGAACCAGCTAGAAATGTCATTTACAGGGGGGCTTAGTAATGTATGCTGAATTAGGGGGACTGGGCAAAAAAAAAATTTAACTGCTTCCTCGAGACATCTCCTTTAAGGGTGCGTTCAGACGAGCGTGTTTTGGTGCGTGCATACGCACGCACAAAAACACGCTTGTATTTACAACACTGCATTCCCTATTTTAGGATGATTTTCAGGTAAGGGCTTATATTTTTAAGCCTTTCCCGAGAATTCATCCCACGCTTGCCGGCAGCCCATTGCTTTCAATGGAGCTAGCTGTATTCCCGGCTCCATCGTTCTTCTCTGCCACAGCTGTTACAGCTGTGGCAGAGGAGAACGATCTTTATGCTGACATAATTTTTTTTTTTTACACTTTTTTGGATGATTTTTAGGTAAGGGCTTATATTTTTAAGCCCTTCCCGACAATTCATCCCGCGCTCGCCGGCAGCCCATTGCTTTCAATGGAGCCAGCTGTATTGCCGGCTCCATTGAATTCAATGGGCTAACATCGTTCTTCTCTGCCACAGCTGTTATAGCTGTGGCAGAGGAGAACGATTTTTATGCTGACAGTGCGGGGGGGGGGGGGGGTCTCACTCTTGCCACTATTGTGGCTTAACAGTGAGACCTCGGAGCCCGAAATGCAGCCCTGCATGTTGCTCCTCGCCTGCCCTATCCATTTCTGTATTTTTTACATGACTTTGGTGATTTCCTAAGATTTTCACAAATGAAAACCTTAGCGGAGCACCAGTCATATACAAAAATGCTCGAGTCGCCCATTGACTTCAATGGGGTTCGTTACTTGAAACGAACTCTCGAGCATCACTGAAAGTTCGACTTGAGTAACGAGCACTCGAGCATTTGGGTGCTCGCTCATCTCTATTTATAATCCCTTATATAGGGCTGTTTAATGATTAAGATATCTGAACACTGTTGTCGATTTATCAGTATATTTTTACTCTAGTGATAGGACAAATAAGTAATGGTTCCTGAGGAACTACTATATTGGTAGGAAACACGTTGAAGCGAACAAATACCTATCTGAACCGAATATGCACCTATTTGGCAGAGATTTTGATTATCCTAAATTGGAATTATCCATTGGGAATTAAAATGATAATAAATGTATGGAAAAAATAACCTAGCTCACTCATAGATACATATCCGATTTTTAACCAGCGACTCACGGTGTGAACCTGAGATTGCCAACTAGTCCAGCAATTGCTCTCTAGCTACAGACATCTGCAATAGTGATACTCCGTAGGATGTTATTGTAGCCCACTATTTTTCACATAAATCAATAAAGTATTAAGTTTTAATTATATGTCTACTCTGTGAAGGGCAATTATAGAGAGAGCGTTGAAGAGGAAACGGTGTTCATTCAAAATTCAACTGTATTACACTGTGCTGTTTTACTGCATAACCAATTGCTTTGCTAAATTTCTGCAAGACTGCTATTGTTGTATTGTATTGCCAAGTTCAAGCTTCAGTAAAACTGTGCACTTCTAGTTTACTAATCAAAAGGTACCAGGACTCACGTCAAGTTATTTTCCGCCTTTTTAGTCGTATAGTCCCGGATGAAGTGCTGGCGTCACGTGACAAACCACCGTTCATTATAAAAATAAATATATATGTATTTTGTGCCACTGTGCTGCAACTGGGGAGAAAACCTTTGCCACCATTGTTTGGAGAGATAGCAGAACCACCCTTGACATCCATCTGGCAATCCCAGTGGTCTCCCCCACTTTGGCGCGTCTCGCTCACACACTGCACAACTTCAAAAGAAAAGCCGGAATGCCAGCTGAAGAGGAGAGAGAGATGTTTCATCTGCATGGACACAGTGTAGACATCTGCACGGAAAAATGCTCACATCTGTGATCTTATATGATCATTTGCAATTACTTTCCTCTGCGGAAATCCACATGTGGAATCCAACTCTTTTGTAGGAGCCCGGCCTAAGGAAAGTCTCACACAAACAGATGTTAATCGCAGAATCTGTGATCGCCATCCACGTGAAAGATCTGCGGTAAAACACGGGCATTGGAAGGCATGCATTTTCAATTTCAATCTGTTCACACTCGCGGGCGGAATAAAAATTGCAGTATTCTCTATTTTAGCAAGTACGGGCTCCATTGATTTCTATGTATGCGTTCAAATCACAGTCCATATGCAATCACATTGCGGATGGGTGCAGATTTGTGCGTGGATTCGTAGGCAAGTTGCTAGGAGATCAAATAAAAAATGGAATAAAAGAAAACAGGAATGTGGGAACAGACAGTGCAGGACAGAGTTTTAGAGAACTACACAACAGTATTATCTATCCTTAAAGGGGTTGTCCCGCGGCAGCAAGTGGGTCTATACACTTCTGTATGGCCATATTAATGCACTTTGTAATGTAGATTGTGCATTAATTATGAGCCATACAGAAGTTATAAGACGTTTTTCACTTACCTGCTCCGTTGCTAGCGTCCTCGTTTCCATGGAGCCGACTAATTTTCGCCGTCTAATGGCCAAATTAGCCGCGCTTGCGCAGTCCGGGTCTTCTTCTTTCCTCAATGGGGCTCCGTGTAGCTCCGCCCCGTCACGTGCCGATTCCAGCCAATCAGGAGGCTGGAATCGGCAATGGACCGCACATAAGCCCTGCGGTCCACCGAGGGTGAAGATCCCGGCGGCCATCTTCAGCAGGTAGACAACCCCTTTAAGCAAATAGCAAATGGGCAGTGGCGTAGGAAGGTAGGTGCTGCAAGGGCAACCCGATACGGGTGCTATCAGTAAAGGGGTGATAGTTCAGCTGTGGTCTTGCACACCCCTGTACTACTCCCCTACTCACCACAGCATCAGCAGCATTAGCCAACCACTGCATGGAGCCATGCCGAAGAGACCAGAGGAGGAATGCGGCACAGAGGAGCCTCCGCGGGAGGAGGTCCGGGGTCACCCTGCTGCAAACAGAGGAGAGAGAAGAGATGAGACTGACGGGAGAGAGACAGCTGAGGGGAGAGATAGGAGAAAAATAGAAATGACAGGATATCAGAGACAGGGCAGGAGAGAAACAAGACAGGCAAGAGACTGCAGGGAGAGACTTGACTGGAGAGAAACTGCAAGTAGAGAAACAGCCGAGTAGAGAAACATGACAGGAAAGAGACTGCAGAGAGAGATATGACAGGAGAGAAACATGGCAGAAAAGAGACTGCAAAGAGAGACATGACAGGAGCGAAACAAATGAGGAGAGAAACATGACAGGAGCAAAACTGCCGAAAAGTGAAACATGGCAGGAAAGAGACTGCAGAGAGAGACATAAGAGGAAAAAGACAGCAGAGAAAGACAGCAAAGGAGAGCAACATGGCAGGAAATAGACAGTTGAAAGACAGTAGAGCAAGCAGAGGAAAGAAACTGCAGATAAATATAACATGAGAGAGACATGACAGGAAAGAGACTGCAAAGAGAAGTAGGAGAGGAAAGAGCCATGACAGGAATGAGACAGCAGAGAAAGATAGACAGCAGAGGAAAAGCAACATGGCAAGGAAGAGACAGGGGAAAGAAACATGGCAGGGAAGAGACTGCAGAATGAGACATAGCAGGAAAGAGACTGCAGAGAGAGGTAGGAGAGGAAAGAGCCATGACAGGAATGAGACAGCAGAGAAAGATAGACAGCAGAGGAAAGCAACATGGCAAGGAAGAGACAGGGGAAAGAAACATGGCAGGGAAGAGACTGCAGATTGAGACATAGCAGGAAAGAGACAGCAGAGGAGAGAACTATGACAAAATAGAGACAGCAGAGGAAAGCAACATGGCAGGGAAAAGATGGAGGAAAGAGGACAGGAGAGAGAACAGAGGAAACAAACATGATGGCTAAGAAACAGGAGACAGAAGAGAGAGCAAAGGAGAGACTAGAGAGAGACACATTAGAGAAGAGAGAGAGACCTGACAGGAAAGAGACTGCAGAAACAAAAACATGACTGAAGAGAAACATGACAAGTGAGACAGATTGACAAAAAAAAAAGAGGTGACAGGAATGAGAGAGGACAGCTTGAAAAAGGCCTCATGTGGGCCGGAACATAGCCTACCCTTTTATAGAACAATCATGGAAGAATAAAGATTTTTTTTTTTTTGGGATGCTTTTATGCTGCCACTTCATTCATCATTTCTGGGACTGTCTGTGGAGATTGGAGGCTCAGACTCTGTTCTCAGTGGCTTGGATTTATCCACCCTGTAACGGACAGTCTCACTTATATATATCCTGTGAGTGGCTGCCAAAGAATTTCTACACGGGGCCGTGGGATAAACTATATACAAACTTTCTTATTACCTGTAGTGGCAGGCAATGATGGGGGTTGCAGTTGTCAGTTTATGATGCCACCGTTCTATACACCGGCATTTACACACGGCGCATTAAGAGCACCTGTCCATTGTCGAATTTTTACTGCAATCCCCACGGCAATAATCCGGCCGCGGGAAATGCAGTGAACGCTTTTCATAGCGTTGCTATGGAAAGCGCAACCCCCCTGTCCATGAGCGGAGAATCATAGCGATTCTCCGCTTGCAGCCAGCAAATCGCAGAATGCTGCGAATTGCTGCAATTCTCCGCAGTGAGCCTATCTGGACAATTATGGAGGGGTCCAGAAAGTTGTTCTGGGACACTACAGTTCCCCCCTACTTAAAAATAAGCCAACCCCGGCGACTCTAAGACAGAGTGTATACATCCAGAAATGTGCCATCTTAAGTATTACTTCACTAACACTAAAATGGTTCTGCGCAGTCGCGGATTGTGCAAGGCAAAACCCATAAACACAATTTACATCCTCTGGTTACCTTTATATAAAGCCTAACCCACCCCCAGTGACTAAAAGAAGCGCCATTTTTATGTAAGACTTTGGGTTTATGACAGCGTGTAAGGAAATTGACTTGCAAGTACTTTTGAAAAATCGACCAGGCTGGACAGAATCCAAAACCTCAGGTATTGTTATGGAGCTTCTTTACTCCAAAGACTAGTGAAAAATGAGATCAGTGGAAGTATCATCACTGTCTCTTTAAGAGAATGAAACACACTGTGGGATCTACGCAATAATAAGAAAAGGCGACTGGCAGAGAAAGAACACAGGATGTACCTGGAAAAAGAAGAAAAATCATCAGATCAGTCAGTAACTTCAGTCTATACCGCTGACTGTGATTGAAAAAGTGGTGAAAAGGCCCCGCCCCCTGAGACAGACTAATGACAGCCCGCAAACATAGAAAAATGGACTGAGGGGTACATAAAAAACCTCCAGTCATACACATTTGCAGCCATACCATTTATACACATATATCATGCATACAGAGACTTATATTTGAATTTGCATAATACTAATATATAACTAATAGACATGAGCGAGCATACTCGTCCGAGCTTGATGCTCGTTCGAGCATTAGGGTGTTCGAGATGCTCGTCACTCGAGATGAGCACCACGCGGTATTCGAGTCAATTCCATTTTCTTCCCTGCATGTTAGCGCCATTTTCTGGCCAATAGACATGCAGGGAAGGCATTACAACTTCCTCCTGTGACGTTCCAGCCCTATACCTCCCCCCTGCAGTGAGCGGCTGGTGAGATCAAGTGACTGCCGAGTATTTAAAGCGGTCCCACCTGTGGCTCGCCTCAGACACACGCTGGCAGAGATTAGGGAGGGTGGTGCTGCTGCTATAGGGAGAGTGTTAGTGTCTTCAAGAAACCCAACGGTCCTTCTTAGAGCAACATCTGACCATGTGCATTACTGTTGTGGCTAGCTGGGAGAAGTTTTGCACAATTTTTTTTTTTCATCTTGGGCTGTGCAGGCCATTACAGCTATAGCGTTCTCAGTCTGCAGTCTATTATACAGAGTATAGGGAAAGTGGTGCTAAGACAGGGACAGTGGTAGTGTAGAATCCTATCTACAATGGTTCTTCGTTGGGCTACCTGTGACCGTGTGCATTTTACTGCGTGGCTCCTGGGAGTTGTAGTGCTTCACTATTACCCATCTAGGCCTGTTTGCAGCCTTCCGTATAATTTTTTTCTGGCTGCAGTTTGCGTTACATAACCGCTGTCAGCCTCCAACTGTATACCAATAATTCCATAATTATTTACACCGCTCTGTGTCTGCTCTATTCGTAATCCACCATGCTGAGGGGTAGGGGTAGGGCTACAGGGCGTGGACGTGGACGTGGGCGAGGACGCGGAGGTCCAAGTGAGAGTGTGGGCACAGGCCGAGTTCCTGGTCCAGGTGAATCCCAGCCAGCTGCTGCGGGATTAGGAGAGAGGCAAGTTTCTGGGGTCCCCAGCTTCATATCACAATTTTTGGGTCCACATGGTAGACCTTTATTACAAACAGAGCAGTGTGAGCAGGTCCTGTCGTGGATGGCAGAAAATGCATCCAGCAATGTATTGACCACCCAGTCTTCTATGCCGTCCACTGCTGCAACTCTGAATCCTCTGGCTGCTGCTCCACCTTCCTCCCAACCTCCTCACTCCATGAAAATGACACATTCTGATGAGCAGGCAGACTCACATGAACTGTTCTCGGGCCCCTGCCTTGATTCGGAAAAAATGGCTCCTCTCTCACCTGAGGAGTTTGTCGTGACCGATGCCCAACCTTTGAAAAGCTCCCGTGGTCCGGGTGATGAGGCTGGGGACTTCCGGCAACTGTCTCAAGAGCTTTCAGTGGGTGAGGAGGACGATGATGATGAGACACAGTTGTCTATCAGTGAGGTAGTAGTAAGGGCAGTAAGTCCGAGGGAGGAGCGCACAGAGGATTCGGAGGAAGAGCCGCTGGACGATGAGGTGACTGACCCCACCTGGTTTGCTAAGCCAACTGAGGACAGGTCTTCAGAGGGGGAGGCAAGTGCAGCAGGAGGACAGGTTGGAAGAGGCAGTGGGGTGGCCAGTAGAGATGAGCGAGTATACTCGGTAAGGCACATTACTCGAGTGAGTAGTGCCTTATCGGAATATCTCCCCGCTCGTCTCTAAAGATTCGGGGGCCGGCGGGGGGGCGGGGAGTGGCAGGGGAGAGTGGGGAGGAACGGAGGGGGGATCTCTCTCTCCGTCTCTCTCCCCGCTCCCCGACGCAACTCATCTGTCACCCGCGGCGGCCCCAAATCTTTAGAGACGAGCGGGGAGATACTCGGATAAGGCACTACTCGCTCGAGTAATGTGCCTTACCGAGTATACTCGCTCATCTCTAGTGGCCAGGGGTAGAGGCAGGGCCAGAGCGGAGAATCCCCCAACTGTTTCCCAAAGCACTCCCTCGCGCCAAGCCACCGTGCAGAGGACAAGGTGTTCAAAGGTGTGGATGTTTTTCAGTGAGAGCGCAGACGACCGACGTACAGTGGTGTGCAACCTTTGTCGCGCCAAGATCAGCCGGGGAGCCACCTCTACCAGCCTCACCACCACCAGCATGCGCAGGTGTATGATGGCCAAGCACTCCACAAGGCGGGACGAAGGCCGTTCACCGCCTCCGGGTGACACCACTGCCTCTCCCCCGTGCCCCAACCTGCCACTCAGATGCAACCCCCCTCTCAGGACACAGGCACGAGCACCTCCCGGCCTGCACCCACACCCTCACCTTCGCTGTCCTCGATCCCATCCAGCAATGTCTAGCGCAAGCGTTAGAGCGAAAGCTTTAAACGTGCACATTGCCAAATTGATCAGCCTGGAGATGCTCCCCTACAGGCTGGTGGAAACGGAGGCTTTCAAAAACATGATGGCGGCGGTCCTTTGCTACTCGGTCCCCAGTCGCCACTATTTTTCCCGGTGTGCCATCCCAGCCCTACACCAGCACATCTCTCGCAACATCAATCGCGCCCTCACTAACGCGATTACTGGGAAGGTCCACTTAAAGGAGATGTCCCGAGGCAGCAAGTGGGTCTATACACTTCTGCATGGCCATAATAATGCACTTTGTAATGTACATTGTGCATTAATTATGAGCCATACAGAAGTTATAAAAAGTTTTATACTTACCTGCTCCGTTGCTAGCGTCCTCGTCTCCATGGAGCCGACTAATTTTTGGCCTCCGATGGCCAAATTAGCCGCGCTTGCGCAGTCCGGGTCTTCAGCAGTCTTCTATGGAGCCGCTCGTGCCAGAGAGCGGCTCCGTGTAGCTCCGCCCCGTCACGTGCCGATTCCAGCCAATCAGGAGGCTGGAATCGGCAGTGGACCGCACAGAAGAGCTGCGGTCCACGAAGACAGAGGATCCCGGCGGCCATCTTCAGCAGGTGAGTATGAAGACGCCGGACCGCCGGGATTCAGGTAAGCGCTGTGCGGGTGGTTTTTTTAACCCCTGCATCGGGGTTGTCTCGCGCCGAACGGGGGGGGGGTTAAAAAAAAAAAAAAACCCGTTTCGGCGCGGGACATCTCCTTTAACCACGGACACGTGGACAAGTACTGGCGGGCAGAGCCACTATATCTCCCTGATGGCACACTGGGTGAATTTAGTGGATGGGACTGAGGCAGAGCCTGGGACCGCACACGTCCTATCCACACCCAGAATAGCAGGTCCTTCCTCAGTTCTGGTATCTGCGGCGGTCTATGCCACCTCCTCTATACCCTCCCCCTCCTCCTCCTATGCACCTCTACCTCTCAATTAAGAAATGTGAGCAGCACATCGCCAGCAGTCGGTGTGGCGCGGCAGCACAGCGGTGGGCAAGCGTCAGCAGGCCATGCTGAAACTCCTCAGCCTAGGTGACAAGAGGTACACGGCCCCCGAACTGTTGCAGGGTCTGACAGAGCAGACCGACCACTGGCTTTCACCGCTGAGCCTCCAACCAGGCATGGTCGTGTGTGACAACGGCCATAACCTGGTGGTGGCTCTGCAGCTCGGCAGTTTCACACACAAGCCATGCCTGGCCCAAGTCTTTAATTTGGTGGTTCAGCAGTTTTTGAAAAACTACCCACACTTGTCTGACCTGCTCGGCAAGGTGCGTCGCGTTTGCGCACATTTCCGCAAGTCCCCCACGGACGCTGCCACCTTGAGGACCCTGCAATATTGGTTTAATCTGCCAGAGCACCAACTGCTGTGCAACGTGCCCACACGGTGGAATTCTACGCTGCACATGTTGGCACTGTATGAGCAGCATAGAGCTATAGTGGAATACCAACTCCAACATCGGCGGCGCAGTGGGAGTCAGCCTCCTCAATTCTTTACCGAGGAGTGGGCCTGGATGGCAGATATCTGCCAGGTCCTTGGAAACTTTGAGGAGTCTACCCAGATGGTGAGCAGCGATGCTGCAATCATTAGCGTCACCATTCCTCTGCTATGCCTGGTGAGAAGTTTGCTGAAAAGCATAAAGGCTGATGCTTTGCGGTCGGAACAGGAGACGGGGGAAGAGAGTATATCGCTTGATAGTCAAAGCATCCTCATGTATATATCTCAGCGCATTTTGGAGGAGGAGGAGGAGGAGGGGGAAGAGACAGCTGGGCCCACTGCAGAGGGTACCCATGCTGCTTGCCTCCCATCTGTTCATCATGTATGGCCTGTGTAGGAGGAGGATCCTGAAACTGATCTTCCTAGTGAGGACAGCGATGTGTTGCGTACTGGTGTGAGGGTATATGTATACATTGCCATATGTTTTTTATGCTTTTATACCTGTATGCAAGTTCTATTCAATACTAAAATGAGAAAAACTTAATCTGTCGCCTTACATCAGATATTCCAAAGGCCTTGCAAGGCGAAGACAAAATGTATCTTGAACACCGCAAGGAAGAACCGGATACGAAGGCCGTGTGCTTGGCTGTTTTCCCAGAAGCGCCGTTTCTAGATAACGACTGTTCAACTACGTATATAACTTTTACTGTCTCAGGCGGAAATCCGGACTTCACGTATATGGTTATGCGGTGAATTTGAGCCAATGAGACCATTACCCATTCCTAGTGATGTGACCAAAGGGTATAAGATCCCATGTAATCTGTAATAAAGTGCACAGTTATGTCCCCGTGTGAGGAACTATACCAGACCTCCGTGTGTGGTGTCTCTTCTTTACCGCCGGCAGCGGGGCATTGGGGTGGGCCTGATTGGTGCTGTACGCAGAAATTTCCCTAACAAATGGCGCCCAAATGTGGGGCGGTAAAACCGGAGCCATGCAGCCCTGTCCACCCGGATCCACGCCACGGGGAAGCCGTCCTGCTGCAAACCGAGCCTGATCAACTCACAGAACTCCAGGTAAGACCAGCATATATTTATGTTGTGTTTTACGCTGAGAGTCTTGCAGCAGGAGGGACTATCTGTGTTTTGTGACCGGACGGGTTGGGTTAAGAGTTCTACACGGTAACTCGTGGGCTTCGGGTTTGCCGTCACGGACCACTGACCGTTATAAGCGCATCAATCACCCATCCAGGGACTAGTCAATAGTTTTATCTTATGCCATGCATAAGACTTTACTTGTTTGAGATGTGGATGCTTAGACTGTGGAGTTTGAATGAAGGTGTGAAAATAGACGCAAGCGGCCAGTATCAAGGGGGTGGAGCTAGATGATGTAAAATTGTCCACAAAGGAGAGAGTGAGAATCTTGAGCAGCTAGTAAAAGTTTTTTTTTCCCACACATTTGATAAGACATTACAGGCAGGATCAGATTAATAATGAATTTGCCTAAAGGATATCACATTTCAAATATTAGTAGATGTTTGTAGATTATTCTGCCCCGATGTAACTTATGTCTCTGTTATTGGTCCTAACATCTTACAGGCCTTATCTGCATCCATCAAATCTTTTTCCAATGTTGTACTACCTTGAACCCGGCTACTCTTCTTCCAATTGAGTACCCTGGTTCAAGGGGGGGGGGGAGAAGGCATAGGTGATCTAGGTATTGCAGATCAGCTATTTTTTAATTTTTTGCAACAAGATTCTGATCTTTTTGAAATAGAATACCAGCATGATTGTCTAGCAATGATGCAACAAGAAAATTTAAGTTTTAAAAAGTTACTGAAAGCCCCTGTTAACAATGCATATTTTGAGTTGTTTTTTATAGATGGTCCCAGGGTGATTGACGACTCCACACTGGATATGCAGTGGTCACACAACAAGATGTCCTAAAAGCAGAAGCTCTGCCTCCGCATGTCTCAGCACAAGAAGCGGAACTAAAGGCCCTCACTGAGGCGTGTGGAGTGGCAGAAGGTAAGATGGCAAACATTTACACTGACTCCCGGGATGCATTTGGCATAGCTCATGATTACGGCCCAACATGGAAGGCCAGACAGTTTTTTACCTCAGCAGGACAGCCAATTAAGAATGGTGCAGCGGTGCAGAGTCTCATGGAGGCCCTACTACTACCTGACAAAGTGGAAAGCTCACACCAATTCCTACACTGGAGAAGCAAGAGGCACCGCCATCACAGACCACACAGCAAAGGCAGCGGCCCTCAAGCCGTGGAAGAAAAGAAGAATTTAACAATAACTTTGGACTTTCATAAAAACATTGGACTTTGATAAAAACTTTGGACTTTGATATGCTAAAGACTTTACAGTTACAAGCCAGAAAGGAAGAAAAAGACAAATGGACTAAATATGGGAGCAGCAGAAATAGGACGGCGTATGGCGAACAGTCAACAGCACTTGCCTACCACAGTCCCTGTGCCCCATGATAGCCCAGCTGACGCACGGAAAGACGTACCTCTCAAAGCAGCAATGATGTCGACACTTGAACGAGGACGGGTGGCTCCTGGGTTTTCTGCAGCTGCTGCATCATTTGTCCAATTTTGCATGATCTTTGCCGTAAGCAACAGGGCAGAAGTAAAATTTGCCACATCACACTTGCCGGGACCACTCTACCCATTTCAGGGATTGCAAATTGGCTACACTCAGCTTCCACTTGTTGGGAAGTATGAATATGTGCTTGTTGTTGTTGATGATGTTTTTCAGGTTGGAGACCTACCCTGTTACCAAAGTAAATAAGCAGGTAACCGCACAGAAGCTCAAGAATAAGGTAATCTGCAGATATGGGGTACCAGAAGTGATTGAGTCAAACAAAGGTACACACTTCACAGGTGAAAAAATGCAATACATCATGTCTGCTTTGGGTATATTCCAGGCTTTTCACACACCCTACCATCCACGGAGTAGGGGGAAAGTAGATCCAAAGGGCAATGGAGGAAATGGGCAAATTTCAAATTGAGTGTCTTCTATTAGTTTTTCTTTTTCCCAGGAGGGTACATGCCACAGTGGCTGAGTTTGGGAAATGATTCTCTTGTTAATTTTGTCATAGGTCTCTCCAAGGAATTGTCAATAACACATTCTGCAGTCTCTGCTTTTCTCCCAAGTCCTACAGATGAGTGTCACAATCTGAAACCAGGTGACAGGGTCTATGTGAAAAAGTTTGAGAGAGAAACCCTGTTTGAAGGTCCTTACCAGGTGTTGCTCACCACCCCAACTGCAGTCAAGCTCGAAGAAAAGCCCACTTGGATCCACACCTCGCACTGCAAAAAGGCCCTGGGTCCCGGAGCACAGAACTCATGAACCTGCATATCCTTTACATGCTATAATGTGGTACAATTCCTCTGACACACACCTTTGACTACTGTACACTAGCCCCGTGTTTCTGGGATCAGAAAAAATTAATACAATCAAATGTGCAATAAGACTACACTGAGGGTGAGAATACAACACCGCATCGTGCTAAGGGAGAAGTTGACGCTCCAGGTGGTAACTTTGATCCACATGTATACATAGATGCAATAGGAGTGCCAAGGGGGGCGCCAGATGAATTTAATTCTAGAGATCAGGTTAAAGCAGGTTTTGAGTCCTTATTTCCTATTTTCACTGTTAATAATAATGTAGATTGGATGAATTATATCTATTACAATCAGCAGAGGTTTGTAAACTACACCAGAGATGCTTTGCAAGGGTTAGCGGATCAGTTAGGGCCCACTGCTTCCATGGCGTTCCGAAATAGAGTGACCCTGGATATGATTTTAGCAGAAAGAGGTGGGGTATGTAACTTCCTGTACGTGTATTATCCCTTTGATCAAAAAGAGTATGAGTAAGGGACTGGACAATGTGAGACCAACATTTCCCTTGTGTGAAAAACATGAAGAGCTAGTTCCGATAATGCCAACCACATACATTACCAGAAGAATGGAGAAATGTACTAGTAATGCGCCTGTCCCGATCTCCTAAGATGGATTGTCAATGGACTTCCCATTTGCCTAGGGATAGTGCAGAAGACCATAGGTTCCGGCGAGGG
This sequence comes from Eleutherodactylus coqui, assembly GCF_035609145.1. Lineage (NCBI taxonomy): Eukaryota > Metazoa > Chordata > Amphibia > Anura > Eleutherodactylidae > Eleutherodactylus > Eleutherodactylus coqui. Next base: position 267,549,611 of record NC_089839.1, on the reverse strand, counting down.
CATACCCTGTGGGGTGTTAACTTGTACAGATAGAGGGTATGGATGCCCGGAAATAAGCCCAGGGAATCCATGGCCTCCTTCTGAGGTGAGGTAGGGATCCCCCCTCCTAGGAGTAGGGACTTACGGGCAGTGGGGAAACCCTGACGCAAGGGAGAGGCAACCAAGGAAGAGTGCAAGGTCTGGTGCTTGATCTCCATATTAAGTTTTTAGGGGGGTTTGTGAGGGTATATGTATATATTGCCATATGTTTTTTATGCTTTTATACCTGTATGCAGGTTCTATTCAATGCTAAAATGAGAAAAACTTAATCTGTCGCCTTACATCAGATATTCCAAAGGCCTTGCAAGGCGAATACAAAATGTATCTTGAACACCGCAAGGAAGAACCAGATACGAAGGCCGTGTGCTTGGCTGTTTTCCTAGAAGTGCCGTATCTAGATAACGACTGTTCAACTACGTATATAACTTTCACTGTTTCAGGTGGAAATCCGGACTTCACATATATGGTTACGCGGTGAATTTGAGCCAATGAGACCATTACCCATTCCTAGTCATATGACCAAAGGGTATAAGACCCCATGTAATCTGTAATAAAGTGCGCAGTTATGTCCCCGTGTGAGGAACCATACCAGACCTCCATGTGTGGTGTCTCTTCTTTACCGCCGGCAGCGGGGCATTGGGGTGGGCCTGATTGGTGCTGTACGCAGAAATTTCCCTAACACTGGTACCCTGGCACAAATGGCTGACTTCATGTTAGGCTGCCTTTCTCGTAACCCTCGTGTTAAACGCATTTTGGCCACTACAGATTACTGGGTGTATACCCTTCTCGACCCACGGTATAAGGAGAACCTTTCCACTCTCATTCCCGAAAAGGAAAGGGGTTCGAGAGTGATGCAATACCACAGGGCCCTGGTGGACAAAGTGATGCTAAACTTCCCATCTGACAGTGCTAGCGGCAGAAGGTGCAGTTCCGAGGGCCAAGTAGCAGGGGAGGCGCGGAGATCAGGCAGCATGTTCAGTGCAGTCAGGGTAACACTCTCCAAGGCCTTTGCCAGCTTTATGGCTCACCAGCAAGACTGCGTCACTACTCCCCAGTCAAGGCTGAGTCAGAGGGAGCACTGTAAAAAGATGGTGAGGGAGTATGTAGCCAATCGTACCACCGTCCTCCGTGATGCCTCAGCTCCATACAACTATTGGGTGTCAAAGCTGGACACGTGGCACGAACTTGCGCTGTATGCCCTGGAGGTGCTGGCTTGCCCTGCCGCTAGCGTCTTGTCAGAGAGGGTGTTTAGTTCAGCTGGGGGAATCATCACGGATAAGCGTACCCGCCTGTCAACTGACAGTGCCGACATGCTTACACTCATAAAGATGAACAAAGGCTGGATTTCCCCAGACTTCTCTTCTCCACCAGCGGAAAGCAGCAGAACCTAATGATTCTTTTCGCTGCAACAGGAGAAAAATGCATCCTTTATCATCACAAAAAAGTGGGAATTAGCTTTGTCAATCACTCTCGGATATTATTACTCCTCCTACTACTACTCCTAAAACAGCATGTCATCGCGCAGAACTGCCAATTTTTCTGATTTTTACAAGTTTCAAAAGTATTGATACTTTAACAGAAACCAATTTTTTTACAGGGCTGCCTCCAGACTCTGTTACAAATTAAGCAACAGCGAGCTGTATCTTTAAAAAATGTTTATAGGTTTCACCTGCCCTCGCGGTTGAGCAATTTTTCAGGGGTGCACTTGCACTCTTGGTACACCAATTTTTCTGGCCCTCGCCTATACTGTTATCTAACAAATTTTTCTGGCCTTCGCCTACACTCTTGGTACACCAATGTTTCAGGGGTTCGCCTACACTCTTGATACAGAAATGTTACTGGGGTCTGCCCATACCTTTTCTACTGAATGGTTTGATGGGTTTGCCTATCCTTTTGCTACAGAAATGTTACTGGGGTCTGCCTATACTCTTGGTACAGAAATGTTACAAGGGTCCGCCTATACTCCTGCTACAGAAATGTTACAGGGGTCCGCCTATACTCTTGCTACAGAAATGTTACTGGGGTCTGCCTATACTTTTGCTACAGAAATGTTAATTGGGGTCTGCCTATATTCTTGCTATAGAAATGTTACTGGGGTCTGCCTATACCTTTTCTACTGAATGGTTTGAGGGGTCTGCCTATATTTTTGTTACGTAAATGTTACTGGGGTCTGCCTATACTCTTGGTACAGAAATGTTACTGGGGTCTGTCTATACTTTTGCTACAAAAATGTTACTGTGGTCTCCCTATAATTTTGCTACAGAAATGTTACTGGGGTCTGCCTATACTCTTGCTATAGAAATGTTACTGGGGTCTGCCTATACCTTTTCTACTTAATGGTTTGAGGCATTCGCCTATACTCTTGCTATGGAAATATTACTGTGGTTTGCCTATAATCTTGCTACGGAAATGTTACTGGGGTCCGCCTATACATTTGCAATGGAAATCTTACTGGGGTTCGCCTATACTTTTGCTACAGAAATGTTACTGCGGTTCGCCTATACTCTTGCTATAGAAATGTTACTGGGGTCCGCTTATACTCTTGCTACAGAAATGTTACTGGGGTCTGCCTATACTTTTGCTACAGAAATGTTACTGGAGTCTGCCTATACTCTTGCTACAGAAATGTTACTGGGGTCTCCCTAGACTTCTGCTACAGAAATGTTACTGGGGTCCACCTATACTCTTGCTATAGAAATGTTACTGGGATCCACCTATACTCTTGCTACAGAAATGTTACAGGGGTCTGCCTATATTTTTGCTACAGAAATGTTACTGAGGTCCACCTATACTCTTGCTACAGAAATGTTACTGGGGTCTGCCTATAGTCTTGCTACAGAAATGTTACTGGGGTCTGCCTATACTCTTGCTACAGAAATGTTACTGGGGTTTCCCTATACTTCTGCTACAGAAATGTTACTGGGGTCCGCCTATACTCTTGCTATAGAAATGTTACTGGAGTCTGCCTATGCTGTGGGTGCACAAAGACTGCCCATTGTGGTGTTTTACCTATCTGGCACAAATACACTGACTGACTTGGGCAGAAATGTGGGCCAAGGTCGAGGTCTTTGGCGGGGTGAAACTCTGCCATGTTTGGGCACTCTGATTTCTTCCTGTGTAATACCATCTTTGCGCACCCACAGCATTGGCGAGCCCAAGGAACTCAAAGACTTGCCATTGCGGTGTTGAGCTATCTGACACCTACACAGAATAAATTGTGTGGGGACACATGGATTTCCCATTGCTATGTAACTCGCGGCACCTTGAGTCACACAAGGTGGAGGCTGGGACCGAGCCTGACCCTGGGCCTGCTCACGTGCTTCCCACACAGAGTATTGCTGCATTGTTGAGATGTGTAGAAGTGCTGGCCCCTGAGTCCCCTTTATGCCCACATTTGCGGCTCGTGACAATTTTGTGATGGAGGTGGCAGGGGATTGGAATGATGATCGTACGTCAATTTATCATCAATTCTCAGCATTGTGGGCTATCGCCCACACTTTCAAAGAGGGTCACTGCCTGGCCCTGCCAACCCTCTGCAGTGTGTACCTCCGGTTCCTCCTCATCCAGTATGCACTTATAAATAGACAGGAGGGTGGTGTAGCTATGAAGCGAGCGTGTGGCATGAGGGCAGCTGAACGCTGCGCAGGGAAACTTTTGTGTGCGCTGTGGACACTGGGTCGTGCGGGGGGGTTGGACAGCAATGCCAGCATGTAACCCAGGAGAGGAGGCAGCGGTGTCACCCGCAGGCAGTGATTGTCCTTGGTTGCGGGTAGTGTGGTGCTTAGCTAAGATGTGCCAGCTCGTGTGCCTTGCTAATGAGGGTTTGTCCAAAGTAAATTGTTAGGGGGGTGACGCCAGACTCTTGCCCCCATTTTGGCTTAGTAGTGGGACCTGGGAGCCTCAGATGCAGCCATGCATGCTGCGCCTGCCCTTCCCTATCTGTTTCTGGGGTGTTTCCATGACTTTCTGATGCTTTCTGGTGTTTGACAAGTCATCACCTATGTGGAGCATCGGTCCCATACAAAAATGCTCAAGTCGCCTATTGACTTCAATAGGGTTTGTTACTCGAAATGAGCTCTCGAGCAATTGGATGATAACACATTATGATGATTGCAGTGTACTACAGAGCTGTAAATTGAAATATTGCAATCATCATAATCATAGTATTATGATCTTTGCCTAAAGGCCCTTTTACAATCAACGATTATTACTCAAAATTCATTCAAATGAGCAAAAGTGATCAAAAATTGTTCAATGTGAAGCGAAAATATCACTCTCTTGTTGCTCTTGTTTGTTTTAGCTGACTTTTCAGTTAGCGCTCGATTGCTTGCTGGCTTGTCGTCCTGTGTGACAGATCCCTGCTTCCCATAGGACGTGCTGGCAGTAAACATACAATTCCAACAGGACTCTCTGTTACCTCGATACGACGGGGGTGTATAGGTCACCTCAGATGCACACCGGAATTAGTGCATAACCCAAGGCACTTAGATTCCACCAAACCCAAATAAGGAGCTCCGGCAGCAAAAAGCGATGTGTGTCAATCACCCATAACTGGGTTTCTTTATTCCATCCAGGTCAATACAGCATAGCAAGAAATAAATGCGACGTTTCGGCTATGGACGAGACTTTATCAAGCTATTTAAACTTCTACACATGTGACTATATATATGAAATACTCCACCCTCATACCAAGGCATGAGCAATCACAAAGATAACATGTTGATTGGAATAGCCTTACCAGCTGCGGCGGATCAGAGATACAGCCCGTTCCCTTGCTCCACCTATCTCCACACCTGATATGCTTTTCAGCACCTAAAATAAAGGCGGAAGTATATGGTTGTATCATGATGCGTCCCACGTTATTACATCACGACGTGCACCCGTCCCTATAACGGGCAGTGAACGTCCGCTCACCATAAGTACGCCGTATACAGATACCTGGTACTAACTTGCATGCACAATGTTCACTCCCCACGCATGTGCACTGTGCGTATCACAGCATCATTGACAGGCGCAGTAACTGCAAAGGGTTGCACTATTTTGTTGCCTAGCAACACCACTAGGGGTCGGTCACATGATACACACATGTGATCAATCCCCATAGTATCGTTCCTTAGCGCAACAATTTTATGTCCGTTCTCACTGAAAAATAATATCGTTATAAGATTGTAATAGCAATATGCTATATTAATACATTACACTCTTTAATTCGATGTATCCATCAGAGTCCCCGAAACATCATACTCCCAATGGCATTAATATAGTGAGTATTAGACAGCCAAATGTTTGATGCAGTGATATTTATCCTATAACATGCTCTCAGGCGATGACATCATGAGCCAGTATAGCGGGACGTATATGTGCTTGCGCATGCGCAATTGTGTTAGGGGGAACGCCATTGATCCGGGATACACTGGAGGAGACGCATATGTGAGACTTTAGCTTTTAATTACTGCAATTGGTTTTGTATATATGTTGGATGTACTTCAGCTGTGTGTCTATAACGTGATTGGTGGAGGGAGTGTCTTATGTATGTATATATACTCTGTGTATTGTGGATAGTGCATTCTGCTTGACAAAGACCTGGGTTCAGGTCAAAACATTGCAGATATTCATATGGCGGAATAAAGCACTAATCTGCATCACTGTATGCTGCCTCGGACCTCATTCTCTACTACCGTGTTTCCCTGAAAATAAGACCCTTTTTAATATTAACTTTTGCCCCAAAAGAAGCGCTAGCTTTTATTTTGAGGGGATGTCTTATTATTCTTACCTAGTGAATAAGAATTTTCACCAACAGCACAATAGATCAAAATACCCTTCTCAGGGGAGGCTAAGTATCTGCAGAGCCGTTCCGGAAAATGGACTCCAATTCTCCAATACCATTCACAATCCAAAGAAATGTAGACGGTAGCAGAAAAATCGTAGTGCATGAAAAAAAAAAGATTATTCCTCCATTTTTAATAAAAATATACTCGCAACGTTTTGACCATCCAACGGTCTTTACCTGGCAGGCTTGGTCCGGGCCCTCCCGCTGCTCTCCGGACCTCTGACGTGTTTCTTGTAGCCCTCGGCCGCCCACAGAGGATTCCTTCTTGGTTACGTAATTCATATATTCTGCCTCCAGGAAGCGATGGCTCTGATTGGCTGAACAGCACTCTATTAACCAATGCAATGGCTATGATTGGTTCATCCAGCTCCGAAGAGCAGTGGGAGGATTTCTGGACCAAGCCTACTAGGTAATTTATTCCTTTTTTTATATAATGCAGCTAGGGCTTATTTTCAGGGTAGGGCTTATATTTTAAGGCAGAATAGGGCTTATTTTCAGTGTAGGTCTTATTTGTGGGGAAACGGGGTATATGTGTTGCAGCCGTTCGGAGGTTCCCAACTTGCTTTCAGGCCAGACCACGGTTTGGCAGTATTCCTACCTCTCCTGGAGCTGAGGGGTGTGGTGGTTGCAAGAGTAATGTCGGTCCTCACCTGGTGCTGAGTGGCTCTGCTCCTATTTAGGCAGTGCTAGTGTTGACCCCTGTGCTGGTCAATGCTTCAGTTGCCGCTGGACAGCTGCTGAGAAACACATCCTGGCTGAAGCTCCTCCGTGCTAGCTAAGTTCCTATTTCTGCTTTGTTTGGTTTTCTGTTTCCCTTTCTTTTGTTCTAGGGCTCCCTGATAGGGATTTGTCAGTGGCCCAGGCACGCGTGCAGGTCCGCACCTGTCGGAGCGATTGGCCCGCCGAGTAGGCAGGGCCCCCTCCCGGGTTAGGGGTTTATAGGGAGAGGATTTCCCGTAGTTTTATGTTTTCTTTACACAGTTGTGCCTTTTCGTTTGTTTTGGATATTGCATGTCCGGTTGGACGCAACAATATGTTCTTCTTGTGGAATCAAGATCTGGGTTCCTAATTCCTTGGCGTTGCATTACTTTTACAGTCCTGCCATTTTGGAATGTGAGTGAGTGCTGCCTGTCAAAAAGTCTCTTTTCTTTTCCTAAGTTGTAATCAGATTGTTACAGGCGTGCACCCTATAAGTGGACTATCATGATAGATAATCTCCTGGGTGATGCACATCCATAATGTTTACCTACACAGAAGAGGATGCCCAGAGGATCCTTGCAGGGCCAATTGTGATTGATCATTTCTGAGTACACCGTCTGTTGAAAACCTTCGCCACAGATGGGAAACAGAAAAGAAAAAGGAGCTCTTACTGATACTTTATATGACAACACTCAGTGAGTATTTTAGGACAAAACGTATACCAAGGGTCTTGTGACCCCACGTGCGTCCCACATTTATGCCGAATAATTCAACCTTTTGTGCGAATTTCATAACCATCATAAATATGTTTTAATTCGATATAATTCTCCTGAACATCGAATATTCGCAAATAGAAATCCAGATGTAAAAGAAGAGGATTATGGGTATTGAAAGACTGCTATTAGAGGCTATGTCTACACAGGACTGTGAATTATTCTATAGAAATAAATCTTCCTTGCCGACACGCTATAAAGAGGAATTGGAGGATGCCAAGCATGTTAAGTGGTTCAGGGATATGGATGACTATGCTAATAATCAGTATTTAATTGGCAGAATATTAGGATGAGAGATATGGGCATGCAGGATAAGAGATATAAAAGAGTATGGTGGGGGGCATGGCCTGGCAAGCACAGGGTGAGGACGCACGTTTCTCTGCTTCACCATCGAGACCCTGGTTTTTGGCCTAAAGCAGGGGCTCAAGCAGACGGAGACCCCAACAAAACTGCCAGTGCCCCGTCAGAACCTCCACCCAGCCCCTGGAGAATACATCAGGAAGCTTTCACCGCAGCAGAGAGGGGCAGGGAGCCGCAGTCCAATGCAGCTGGACCCACATCCAGAGGCATCTGACAGGGACCTTCCTAAGAGGCTCACACAGGGGGAGAGCGGCATAAGGTAACCTCCCTCTGCCCGCTGAGGAGAGGCTGCGAAATCCTGTGAAGCCGTGCTGCCACTGCAGCTCCCTCTATATGCACCACCACCAGCGGCCTGCAGCTCAGCCTAGCATACACTTTCCGTGGGTGCTTCCTCCTGCCTGATCAGGACATCAGGAGTCAGCTCCTTCCTTGCCACTCTCCAGAGGCAGTGACAGCGAGAGTCCGCAGGCGGGGACACTTGGGGACCGGCGACAGCTCCTGCTCCCTTATAAGGCAGCGGCCACCTTGTTCTTAAAGCAGCAATTCATCTGCTGCAAGCAGACTGTGACGCATAACATTTCCCACAGATAGTGCAAGGGAGGGAGCAAAGAGGAACCTACAGTAAGCCCACAGAACCTCCACAAATAACCACAGGATGGTGAATTTTGTGTGAAACCTCCATCTCTGCCTGCTGCAGCACTGAATATAGCTGAGGCCCACCAAGAAGACCGTGACTAATCATTTCAGCCCATGTACAATATAACCAGCTTCACTATATTAAGATTCTGTTCCCAAACTAGTGAACCGCAGCACCATCTAGTGGCCAAAAACGATAAAGGTGGCACCTGTTTCTGAATTTACTCCTTCTTTAAAGCATATCAAATTTTAAAGAACTTTTAAAGAAAATTTCTCAAAACAGAAGGATACATTCACCCTATTTTCCCTTTACAATAAAGATCGTCCGGCTATGACAGTGGTCTTCTCCACAGGGCAACAGCTAGACAACATTCTGCCAATGTGAACATAGATTTCCCTCCTCCAAATATAGTGACATTAGAAAGCAGATACATTGAGAAAAAATACCAAAAGTGCTAAACCAGAAGCAAGCAAAAACTCTAAAACACCTAACAGATCAACAGAAAGTGAAAAGTTAACCAAAAGATTCACGCCTGACTGCTCAAAACCTACAAGAAAAAAGTTTACCTTAGAAGAAGACAAAACTATACCCATGTCTGCCCTGCCCTCAGATCTGGACAGTGATTCGGAAAGGGAGGTGCATGCTCAAGATGAATCGGATTTGAGAAATTATATTAAAGCGCTAACCACCAAAGAGTGCATAGGAGATCTCTCAAGGAATTTACTCAATCAAAGAAGAAAGCTCGGAGTTGAGAAAGGATGTCAAACAAATCTACTGAAGGATGCAAACTCTGGAGGACACTTATACTCAGGTGGTGCATCATTCTGAGAGGGTGACGGAGATCCTCGTTGACAAGAGAAAGAATCTTATTATCAGAAGCTTCAAATAGATGTCCTTGAAAATCACTCAAGGAGAAACAATATACGGGTCAGGGGAATCCCTGAATCTGTTTCAGACAAAAATCCCAACGATATTATCAGCTATCTTCACAGAGCTCCTGAATAAAACCGATAATTTTGACCTGGGCATAGAGAGGGCACATCATGTCTTTAGACCATGCAGATAAGCCAAGGGACATACTCTGTTGCCTGCAAACTTTTAAACTTAAAGAAGAGATCCTATATAAAGCCAGGCTAGCTAAAAAGATGCCGACAAAGAGCTTATGATATTCCAAGATCTATTCAAGCTGACTCTTGACCTTAGAAGACAACTTCAGCCACTTACTAAAGCTTTAAGGGACAAAGCTATAGTCTATAAATAGGTTGTTTCCCTTCGGCTTACCGATATATGGTGCTAATGGGATATGGACCTTTAGAACCCTTGAAGATCTTACCATGTCTTGTCCAAACTGGACCTGAGCCACATTCAGATACTGGACTGGACTACTACTCTCCTAAGCCTGCCTGCTCTTCCAGCCTGCGAGAACTGGTCAACAATGACACCACGCAAAGCCAAGAAGTCTTGCACCCAAGATACGAGCTCAGTCAAACCCTCCGGAAGAGGTCTACCTAGTGACAACACTTGAACGTTACATCATACGTCTAACTAGGTGGCGTTTCCTCTTCCTCGGATTTCACTGTTGCCCCCTTCTGGGCATGTGTTTATTTGCTTCTGCTTGGTTTTAACTCTTTTATTTACAGAATTACAGACTACGTTGGGAGTCATGGATTCCCTGTGCCTCTCCATGTCCCCGCAAATCGTTTAATTTCTGCTTGATAATCTGTTTCGGGTAGGACCTCATCCCTAAATCTGGTCCCACGGGAAATAATGTGTCTGTTGGTTACCAGTGCAACAAAGACCAGCTGTTATAGTTATGTGTTTCATTTTTTTCTATGTGTTCTGAATTTCCATGACAGTTCTGCTGACACTAATTGCTTAAAAAATATTCCCTGTAATTTTACCTATGGCTGATGTGCACCTAGCCTCGTTTAATGTAAAAGGTATCAATGTTCCACAAAAAAGATCTCAAATACTACACTATCTAGAGAAACAGGGTGTGGATATTATCTTCCTTCAGGAAACCCATTTCAAGAAAAATGATACCCCTCTCAATAAAAATAAAACCTTCACTAAATGGTTTAATGCCACCACCCCATTAAAAAACATAGAGGTGTAGCCATTGTTTTACATAAAGGATTTCCTTTACAAGCACTAAATATCTTAGCTCATCTGGAGGGCAGATATATTTTTGTCAAGGGCTCAATTGGTGATAGAACATTTACTTTAGCTAATATATATGATCTTATCATGGACGGGGACTTCAATGTGCCGCTTAGTCCCACCCTGGATACATCTAATGGCTCCTCAACGGTCCCTTTCTCCAAAATTAAAATAATTTAAAAATTGCTGGCTGATTTTCACCTGGTAGACCCTTGGAGAGTTCTTAACCCAGATTTGAAAGATTTCTCCTTTTACTCCTTGGTTCACAAAAAAATACTCAAGAATAGACTATTTTTATATTAAGCACTCTCTTTTAGACTCAGTCACAAAATTTCCTACAACCCTATCCTATACTCCGATCATGCCCTGCTTCTCATGAAGATGGCCATTTCTCCCAAAAGGAAATCTGCATCCAATTGGCTATTAAATGATAACCTGTTAAAGAGCAAAGAGGATATTGAATATTTACAAAGAGGCTTGCAGCATTATTTTGAGAAGAACGCACAGAAGTCATGCAATCCCATGACCCTTTGAGAGGCCCATAAGGCGGTAATTAGAGGCCTATTTATTGAACTGGGCGCAAGAAAAAAGAAAGAAAAGGAGAAATCACTTCCCTCATTGAGCAGATTAAACATATAGAAACTTGTAATAAGAAGAATGTTTCACTTCAATATGAAAAGCAATTATTTAATCTGCTTATCAAGATAAAAGAGCTTCTAAATCAAGAGAGAAAAAGCTTGCAGCCCTAATTAAAACACAGAACACAAAAGCATTCATTCCTAAAATAAAAGATAAAAATCATGTGATACATCACAAAACATCAGAGATCTCAAACATTTTTCATGGGTTCTACTTTGATTTATTTATCATTCAAACCCCCACAGAGCCCCTACCAATTGAACACCAAAGAATACGTCACTTACTAGACTCGGTCAAACTCCCTAATATTTCTATAAACCAATTACAACCTCTCCTCGAACCAATCTCCCCTCGGGGGGTGGAGAAAAGTATCCAATCAGCCCCGAAAGGGAAGAGTCCTAGTCCAGATGGCTTTGGATCCTTATACTTCAAAACCTTTAAATAGCCCCTTACTCCATACCTACTTCATTATTTTAATTCCATCACTGCTGGAAACCCTTTCCAAAAGGAGGCACTGATGGCACATATAACATAAATCCCCAAAGAGGGAAAATACACTGTTCTGTGCAGTAGTTATAGACAAAATATCTCTAATCAACAATTATATTAAAATATATGCTAAAATCTTAGCTAACAGAATAAAAGCGATCCTACCTGAATTGATAAATTCTGAGCAAGTGGACTTCATACTGAATAGAGAAGCAAAAGATAACACCTCAAAACTACTTAATCTGATACACTTAGCCCACCATAACAAATCTGCACTAGCTCTCCTCACTACGGATGCCGAAAAGGCTTTTGATAGAGTGGATTGGTTATTTTTGTGAATGTCCCTTTCAAAATTCGTTTTCCCAGAAATATTCATTGATAAGATCATAGCCTTGTATTCCTTTCCTTCGGCTAGAATCAAAATTAATTCTAATGTTTCTCCTACAGTTCGAATTAGTAATGATCTACACAGGGCTGTCCTCTATCTCCTCTTTTATTCATTTTAACTATATAAAACCTTTCTGTTTAAAAATCAGACAAAATAATAATATTATCAGGGTACTGGAAGTTCCCTAAACGCAGCCCACAACCCCTGTCCCTACCTACTTGCCCCCCTGGACTAGGCCCCAGGGCGACAACTGGGCGACGGTCCCTATACTCACTAGGGAAGCGGGGACAGGGGGTCAGACTTACAAACAAATACCGAGACAAACAGACACAGAGGCAAGTCAGGAAGTCCGAGTCGGAAACGGAAGAATACGCGGTACCAGGGATCAGGCGAAGACAAAGTCAGGTGCAAATGCAAAGGGTCACAGCAGAAAATCAGATCAGAATAACGTGGGTGTAGCCTGGAGACAAACATACACTGGGAGCCTGCCAGAAGCCAGACCCAGGCAAAAGGCAGCGAGTGCAGATCCCAGACATCCAGCAGCAAGTGCAGATGCTGCAAGTCAGGATGTCATGGCAACGTGGACTGCATCGCCGCATCTCCAGCAACTGACCACCCAGGCACCGCTCCCTGAGCCCAGGAGCACGTGCCCGGAGCCAGTGTCCGGGACCCCGACGGCCCGGGGAGGTCACCAAGACCGGAGCTCCCCTGCGCCGCACCCGATCAGTTCGGGTGATAGGATCGGTGGTGCAGACGCGGAGACCCCGAGAGCTGCCAGTCCTAACAGTACCCCCCTTCTATGGGGGGACACTGGACCCCCAAGCCCTGGAGCGGGCTTAAGAGGAAAAGCCCTGTGGAATAATCGGACCAGATGTGGGGCATGAACATCTCTGACAGGAACCCATGTCCATTCATCAGGGCCAAACCCTCTCCAGTGGACCAGATACTGCATTGAGCCCCGAACCCGCCTGGAGTCAACAATACTCTCCACCTCAAATTCTAATTCTCCTTGCACCAGCGTAGGAGAGGGCGGGTCACGGGTGGGCAAAACTGGAGTCACATATCTTTTTAACAAGCTTTTATGAAAAACATTATGAATCTTCCAAGAGCCAGGAAGAGACAATCTATAAGCCAGCGGGTTAATAACCTGCGAAATAGAAAAAGGACCAATAAACCGCGGTGCAAGTTTTAAAGACGGAACCTTCAGTCTTAAATTCTTAGAAGACAATAAGACTTGCTCCCCAGCCAAAAAAGGTGCAGTGATAGTGCGTTTCTTATTAGACTGTCTAAGTACCTTCTCCTGGGAACCCTGAAGGTTCTTACGAACCTGGGCCCGAACTGTGCACAGTTCATCAATAGCGGTATCAGCGGATGGAGTGTTCGAAACCGGAGGAGTAGAGAGTGCAAATCGAGGATGGAAACCATAATTACAGAGAAACGGCAAAACTTGGGAAGATGAATTGACATGATTATTGAATGCAAATTCGGCAGATTCTGCAGGTTCCCGGGTACCAAAACTCCTAGACAAGGCATCTGCTTTAACATTCTTTGAGACGGTTCTGTAAGTCACTACAAAATTGAACCGTGAAAAGAACAGGGCCCAGCGGGCTTATCGAGCATTCAACCTCTTGATGGAGTCTAGATACATGAGGCTTTTGTGGTCTGTAAGTACAGTGGGACACCCACTTGACCAGCTCCAGCGTGTTCCAATTAATAATGGGATTGTGTTCCCTTAACCAAGGGAGCCCTAAGACTATGTCCATCGACAAGTCTTTCATAACGAGGAAGGTGCAAGTCTCAGTATGCTGGGTTCCTATGGTGAATGTCAACTCTGGGGTAACAAGATTGACGAGCCGGCATGCAAGGTAGTGGAATCTACCCCTGCAACCTGAATAGGAGGATCTAAATGTAGCAAGGAACCAAAAATCTGAGCCACAAAATCAAAATTTACAAAGTTTGCTGCTGCCCCAGAATCAACAAAGGCTTGTCCTGCACGAGAGAAGAACGGAACTCTAAAACGCAGGGCAAGAACATCTTAGACACAACAGGGGGTACCTGAGCCCCTAGACAGTCCTCCTGACAACTGCCTAGGAGCGGAAGTTTCTCCTGCCGAGGTTTTTTCCCGCAGGTAGCGATGCGATGACCAGATTCTCCGCAATATAAACAAAGGTTCTTCTTTAACCGATATTCCCTACGCTGTTTAGGTGATATCGTCCCCAGTTTCATGGGTTCACCGAGGGGAGGTGAGGTTGTCGGTCTTGCCGTGGAAGTGGCCGGGGAGGCCGGATGGACCAGACTGGGCCGAGCAGATAGTCTGGCCCTCAGGCGCCGGTCAGCTCGGATAGCTTGTTCCAGGGTACCCAGCTCCGGTTGGGCCACCAGCAGCTCCTTTAGGTCTTCAGATAGACCGGTCAAGAACAAGTCCTTGAGGGCTGAGTCATTCCACCCCGACTCAGTGCAGTGCTGTCTGAATTGGGAACAATAATCTTCTGCCACCTTCTGACCCTGGTGCAAGGACAACAGTTTGGCGACAGCGTAGGCAGCACGGTTGGGTTCGTCATAGATCTGCCCCAGCGCAGAGAAAAACGTGTCTAAAGACTGTCGTGAGGGAGAGTCAGGGGGTAAGGAGAATGCCCAGTTTTGAGGTTCTCCTCTCAGTCGGGAAATCACGATGCCCACCCTCTGATACTCAGAGCCAGACGAGTGGGGTCGCAAATTAAAAACAGTTTATAGCCTTCCTGGAACGAGAAGAACTGCTTCCTTTCCCCAGAAAAAAAGTCAGGCAGCGTGGCCTGAGGCTCAGAGATAGTCGCCAGCACCGTGGAAGGCTGAACCTGAGCCTTAGCCAACACGTGTTTGACCCCGCTCCAGCTTTTGGCTTCTCCCTGCTGTGACGTGACGGTTTTGGCCCCTCCCCGGTGCGACGCAGTGCGCGTCATTTGAAAATTTTTGGTCTGGCAGAAAGGGAGAGGGGAGGGGTGAGGAGGGAGGGGGAAGAGGAGAGAGAGGGGGGGGGGGAGAGAGGGGGTGTGAGAGAGAGTGAGAGAGAGGGGGGGAGAGAGAGAATAGAGAGAGAAGAGAGGGGAGAGGGGAAAGGGGAGAGGGGAGAGGGGAAAGGAGAAAGAAAGGGGAGAAGGGAGAGGGGAGAGAGGAGGGGGGAGAGGAGAAAGAGAGGGGAGAGGGGAGAGAGAGGAGAGAGGAGAGAGAGAGAAAAAGAAAAAAAGCTCGGGACCATGTGTTCCACATACAAAATGCTCGAGTCTCCCATTGTAGTCAGGGGGGTTTGTTACTCGAGTAGAGCTCTCGAATTTTACGAAAAGCTCGACTCGAATAATGCGGACCCGAGCATTTGGGTGCTCGCTCATCTCTAGTTACTATGATTTATTTTTAAATCTAACATCGCACTTACACTTGAGATCGTCCTCTTAAATTTGGATGCCCCAGGCGTTCTAACTGAATACATGTCCACTCATCTGTTTCTCATATATGCAGCTAAGATTCTAATTCCCAGATTCTGGAGAGACAACACAATTCCCTCCATCTTGGAATGGTATCAAGAAGTGAACGTTATCTGCTCCTTTGAGAGAGTCAGAGCTAGGCTAGTAGGAGACTCAGAGAAGTTCACAAATCTCTGGAGTGCCTAGCTCTTTCACACGCGGAGACTATGGCCCACCCCCACAACTTGCTGTTGCCCCTAATTACTGAATCTCTCTTAACTCCTCATCTGGTTACTCTACACAAGCGGCTACCCCCAACATTGATTATTTTTCTTTTTTACTTGCTGTTTCACACTGCATTCTCAACAGAGCTGTCATTGCTTTTGTTTATGTTATTGATTGTTTTATAATGTGATTACCCACTGATTCTCTTTATTTTTATTGTAACCCCTCCCCCTTTTTTTACCAATTGAAAAATAAAAAATATATACAAAAATAAAAGTACAGCAGAGAAAACTTCAACCTCGCCAAAGGACAAAATTTGGATTTTCTACTGCAGGATCAGATTCCACAGATTATACAACAAGAGGTGGAAATAATAATGATTCTTTCTTAGGCCATGGCTTAGGTGCTAGATCTAGAGATGAGCGAACACCAAAATGTTCGGGTGTTCGTTATTCGTAACGAACTTCCCGTGATGCTCGAGGGTTCGTTTCGAACAACGAACCCCATTGAAGTCAATGGGCGACCGGAACATTTTTGTATTTCGCCGATGCTCGCTAAGGTTTTCATGTGTGAAAATCTGGGCAATTCAGGAAAGTGATGGGAATGACACAGTGACGGATAGGGCAGGCGAGGGGCTACATGGTGGGCTGCATCTCAAGTTCACAGGTCCCACTATTAAGCCACAATAGCGGCAAGAGTGCCCCCCCCCCCCACTGTCAGCATAAAGATCGTCCTCCTCTGGCACAGCTGTAACAGCTGTAGCAGAGAAGAACGATGTTTGCCCATTGAATTCAATGGAGCGGCAATACAGCCGACTCCACTGAATGCAATGGGCTGCCGGCGATCGCAGGATGAATGGTCGGAAAGGGGTTAAATATATAACCCCTTTCCTGCAATTCATCCAGAAATGTGTTACACTAAAAATATATACCGGCGTATAAGGCGACCGGGCGTATAAGACGACCCCCCAACTGTCACCTTATACGCCGGTAATACAGTGGAGCAAAGAATAAAAAGCATTACTTACGTTTTTAGATGATCTGCGGCGCTCCTGCAGGCTGTCACTCCCTCCTGGTCCACGGCAGACAAGCTTTCTCCACGAAAGACTTTAAATCCCTGCCTCCAGAAGCACATGTGCCTTCAGCCAATCACAGCCAATGACAATGATGTCATTGAATGGCTGTGATTGGCTGTGTTTCTGGAGGCGGGGATTTCAAGCCTTGAAATCCCCGCCTCCAGAAACACAGCCAATCACAGCCATTCAATGACATCATTGTCATTGGCTGTGATTGGCTGAAGGCACATGTGCTTCTGGAGGCAGGGATTTAAAGTCTTTCGTGGAGAAAGCTTGTCTGCCGTGGACCAGGAGGGAGTGACAGCCTGCAGGAGCGCCGCAGATCATCTAAAAACGTAAGTAATGCTTTTTATTCTTTGCTCCACTGTATTACCGGCGTATAAGGTGACAGTTGGGGGGTCGTCTTATACGCCCGGTCGCCTTATACGCCGGTATATATTTTTAGTGTAACACATTTCTGGATGAATTGCAGGAAAGGGGTTATATATTTAACCCCTTTCCGACCATTCATCCTGCGATCGCCGGCAGCCCATTGCATTCAGTGGAGTCGGCTGTATTGCCGGTTCCATTGAATTCAATGGGCAAACATCGTTCTTCTCTGCTACAGCTGTTACAGCTGTGCCAGAGAAGAAGGATTTGTCTTCTATATGTTCTCAATGGGGTCAGCGCTGCTGCCGCTGGCCCCATTGAGCGCATATAGAATGCATCCATAGCGAGCAGCGGGAGGGGCAGATTTCAATACTCGGGTGACACCTTATCTCCCCAGCCACTCACAGCAGGGGGGTGGTATAGGGCTTAAACGTTGCAGGGGGAAGTTGTAATGCCTTCCCTGTCTTTATATTGGCCAAAAAAAAGCGCTAACGTCTCAGGGAAGAAAGTTTAATTTACCAGAACACCGCATGGTGTTCGTTACGAATAACGAACATCCCGAACACCCTAATATTCGCACGAATAGCAAGCTCGGACGAACGCGTTCGCTCATCTCTAGCTAGATCCAAGAGAAAAGAGGCCCAGAACTGTCCGTCGAAGGGGCCTAAAAGAAGCATGCCTGGACAAGGAAGAGGACCTGGGAGTGCCAGATCATTAAACAAACAGCTGCCACCGGTCCGGAAATTGAATTTGGACATAGTGGTAAATATGTCTTCCAAAAGTCTGTCAGATGCAAAGGCTTCTGTTTTAGTCAGGGTCTGTCATTTTGCCCCACCAACACTGCTGATTGGTTCGAACTTGACCTCCGTAGATTTTATAGGAACCTCAGGTTGAAAAGCTTTTTCTCTACACAGGTTGGGGCTCCTGTTGCGCAGTCCGACCCCGTGGGGGTTTCTGCCTGGCTGGGGTCAGTCTGCGCAACAGGAGTACATTTGTACCCCGCCTGTCAATCATGCAATTGAAATATTTGCTATCCTCGTGCAGAGGGATGTGGATAAATTGAAATCTGATATGTCTAGACAAAATATGAGGCCTAAATTTAATTTGAGTTTGGAGGAAAGACAGGCTATTATTAAACTGGCTAATCATAAATCTATGGTAGTGAAGCCAGCTGATGAAGGTGGAGCGGTGGTGGTTATGGATACTAAGGATTATTGTGATGAGATTCATCGCCAACTCTCTGATGAGACGGTATATAAGAGATTGAGTGGTGACCCGACTTCTAGATTCCAGACATAGTTTAGGATTTTGCTCCATGATTCATGCATTGAGGGGACCATTGATGACCTATAAAAGAATCCCCAACTTGCGAGATAGACTGGTACGCCCCTTAATATTTATGGTGGGTGAGTCGGTACAATGCACGTTATTACCTGTGAGAAATGGTAATTTCCCCTGCCTGTCATGTTCTTGCTGTGGCAACATGTTGAGAGGGGATCATTTTCAACATCCCAGGACAGGGAAGAAATATAATCTTAAGGGGAGATTTACCTGTACCACTACATTTGTAGTTTACCCCATCACATGTCCTTGTGGTCTTGGCTATGTGGGTGAGACAAGCATGGAGGCCTGAACCCACATAGTCAACCAAAAGAACACTATTAGGACAGGCAAGACCGACTTACCAATCCCTAGGCACCTTATTGAACGAAAACACTATTAGTCAGTTGAAGTTTAGAATCATCGACTGGGTTGCCCCACCATTGAGAGGGGGTGATTGCATGGTCCTTTTGAAGCATAGGGAAGTGAGATGAATATATGAGTTGGGTACCATGACCCCGATGGGCCTTAACATAGAGTATCCCTTTCCTATAGTATTGGATCTTGTGTAGAGATGAGCAAACGTGCTCGGCCCCGCCCCTTTTTCGCCCGAATACCGCGATTTTCGAGTACTTCCGTACTCAGGCGAAAAAATTCGGGGGGCGCCGTGGCGGCGCGGGGGGTTGCAGCGGGGAGTGGGGGGGAGAGGGAGAGAGAGAGGGCTCCCCCCTGTTCCCCGCTGCTACCCCCCCGCACCGCCGCGCCTCTCCCCGCCACCCGAATCTTTACGCGCGAGTACTGAAGTACTCGAAAATGGCGGTACTCGGGTGCGTAAGTACTCATTACGAGTACGTTCGCTCATCTCTAATCTTGTGCTGTCTTTTCTTGTGTAGGTTTACATACACTGGGTATGATTATACCCCTGATTATACTATACCTAATGTGTGTTTTTCTATTTTTTAGGAATACCGGATGTCCATATGTGGTCTCCATCTGTGGAATCTGGAAGTCCCCTTGCGCACTGATATTTATTTTTTGTACCTAATTCTATGGCGTGATTAATAAAGATAATATGTTGCCAGTATGCTGAGATGTGATGTCATCACTTAAGACAATAGTTGGGATTCAATTTTTTTATTTAACAAGATTATATTGGGTGCTGTGTTAGCGCTATTCACATATACATGTATGACATATGTTGCCTAGTGAAATATGCTGCTTGTGAGCAGCTTATATTATTTTTTTTTATATATTATAAACTTTTTTTTAATTTGCATTTCCCACACCGTCACTTAGCGATGACGCGGGTACCCGCAGCCCGTATACAACATAGTTGCGTATGGGCAGCGGGTATATCCGCGACCACGGAGCACAATGGGCTCTATGTTGCGGATATTCGCGGTAAAATAGAACCTGCTGCGTTCTCTTTTCTGCGAGTGGATTACACAATTCCAACCCACTAATGTGAGCGGAATTGCGTAATCCAATGCGATTGATCTGCGTATTACCGCCGATCAGACGCGTGCGGAATCCATAATACCTATCCGGTCATGTGAGACCGGCCTAAGTTAGATCACTACCTTTTTATCACGTGACCAGGGACCACTCAACGAGGCCACCCGTCACCGCTCCAGGCTCTCGGCTGGGAGTAAGGAGATTTTAATTTTCCTGGGCTCCCTGACTCCTGCGCATGTGTCCACTGTTTTGCCGGCGGTCGCATGCGCAGAATCCGGGAAAGTTCACGGAGGAGGATCACGCCGGTGTGCAAATATGGAGGCCTCCGGTAAAAGTTTCATCTCCTCTCACCGATTGCATCGGTGAGGGGAGATGAACCTTCACCTTTTTTTTACTTTTACGTGATCGCCATTATCCATTGGATAACAGCGAACACGTGATCAGGAACCGCTCACCGCGGCCCCCCATGAAATCTCCAGGCTCTCGGCTAGGCTTTGTAGGCAGGAGCAGGGAGATTTTAAATTAACACAGCTTTTGCGCATGCGTCCGCCAATCTGGCGACCGGCGCGTGCGCAGAAACTGGGGTAAGGTCCGTGGATAAATCCGCGGGCCTTAGGTACGTCATTTCATCCTCCCTCACGGATATGATCCGTGGGGGGAGATGAAACGCAAGCTTTTTTACACTTTTTTAAACTTTTTTTTTACTTTTCTTTTTTTTTTTTTTACTTTTTTACACTTTTTTTTTTACTTTACATGATCACTGTCATCCATTGGGTAACAGTGATCATGTCCCTGGTGACATCTCTCCTCCTGGCTACACATGGTAGCCAGGAGCAGAGGGATTTTAAATTTTCCGAGGCTCGAGCCCGTCTGTGGATGCGCCCGATGATTGACATCGGGCGCGCATGCGCAGATGGGGATTCGGGCACCCGGGACATCGAGGAGGGCAGAGGTGAGTATTTTCACCTCCCCTCATGGATCCGATCCATGAGGGGAGGTGAAACTTTACTTTTTTTTTACTTTTTAAACTTTTTCGCGATCGCCGCTATCCAATGGATAGCGGCGATCGCGGGCCCGGGGACCGCTCACAGCGGTCCCCAGTAACACCTCCTGGTTCCCGGCTACCTTCAGGAGCCGGGAGCCAGGAGATCAAAAATTTCCCGGGGGCTCCCGGGCTTCTGCGCATGCGCCTGACGTCATCGCACATGCTCAGAAGGCCGACGGCGGGTTCGGGAGGACCAGATCTCCGGGGGACACCGCCCACAAGCCAGGTGAGAATTTTCAGCTGCCCTGATGGATCCGATCCATCAGGGCAGCTGAAATACTACTTTTTTTCACTGGTTTATTTACTTTTTTGCGATCGGCGCTATCCATTGGATAGCGCAGATCGCAATGCCAGGGGGGACTGCCCGCATCCTGGGATGACAGCTCCATGCTCTCGGCTACCTGCGGGCACCGACAGCATGGAGCTGTCACGTCCTCAGGCAAGTGGGCATTAATCCAAAGAGGATGCATAAAACTACGTCCTCTAGGATTAAAGCCCATTTACTGAGGACGTAGTTTCCCGATGGGGCAGTCGTTAAGGGGTTAAGCGTGATTTTTGCTACCGTGTACCATTTTATTTACATTCGCTGGCCAGTGCGGTGTTCGGAGCATCTTCCAACGCTGCCTGGCAATGGTGATGCTGTATCGGATCTACACATGAAACTATCGTGCAATCTTGTATAATCGAGCATGTGCTATACTATTACATGCTCTCAGGCGATGACATCATGAGCCAGTATCGCGGGACTTATATGTGAACGCGCATGCGCAATTCTGTTAGGTGGGACACCATTGATCTGGAATACACTGGAGGAGACGCATATGTGAGACTTTGGCTTCTAATTACTGCAATTGGTTTTGTATATATGTTGGATGTACTTCAGCTGTGTGTCTATAATGTGATTGGTGGAGGGTGTGTCCTATTTATGTATATCTACTTTGTGTATTGTGGATAGTGCATTCCGCTTGACAAAGACTTGGGTTCAGGTCTAAACATTGCAGCTATTCATATGGAGGAATGAAGCACTAATTTTACTGCATCACTGTATGCTGCCTCGGACCCTATTCTATAATATCTTTATAAGAATGTAATAGCAATATGTTATATTAATACATTACACTCTTTAATTCGATGTATCCATCAAAGAGTCCCCGAAACATCATACTCCCAATGGCATTAATATAGTGAGTATTAGACAGCCAAATGTTTGATGCAGTGATATTTATTTAGATTGCAGAACACAAAAGGAAATGTTCTCAACGTTCAGGTATTAGTGGTTAAACATAAATCTTGTCGTTACTAAATAAGCAAAAAATGTGCTCCTCCAATTTAGAAAGAGGGAATATTCCCTTCACTAATCAAAAGAATAGATTTCTGTGCATATATATAAAGAAACCGATCTGGTGATGTTGGTGAATCAATTACAAAGACTTCATTATTATTGTATAGGGGCAACTTGAGTTTCGGGGCTCTTCAATTCTCCGCAGGGCAAAGGCCATTCTAAAATAAAAAAAAAAAGAATGCACCACATTAATTAAAATCATCATATTCAATAAATAAAATAAAGGTCACAGAGCGCAAGTAGGAATCCTACAGGTACGGAGTCTCATTAAACTCAAAGTCAAAGGTCCATATTAGCTCTTTCTTCTTCAGCATGGCTTGGGGACTCCATGTCCTCCCCTCCCTGGCTTGGGGACATGGACTATGACTCTATAGCGAAGTTGGCTAATCGAGTGGCCATAGTTCAAAAAATGTTGTGGTATTGGTAGTTCGCGTTTTCAGTCCGTATCGTACTCTTATGTGCTAGAATTCGTGTTTTTACCTCATCTCTCTCACGTAAAACAGCCCTCGCTGACAAGAGATGACATAGATGACAAATGTTGAGCGGCACGAATATCTACCTCGAATTTTGAACTTTTCACCGGTCAGTGGGTGATAGAATGTATCACCTTTAACTAAATTACTGCAACAAGTGCATTTAAAGGGGTTGTCCCGCGCCGAAACGTTTTTTGTTTTTTTTTCAATAGCCCCCCCCCCCCCCCCCCCCCCCCGTTCGGCGCGAGACAAACCCGATGCAGGGATAAAAAAAAAAAAACGGCTAGTACTTACCCGAATCTCCGCGCTCCGGTGACTTCTTACTTACCTTGCGAAGATGGCCGCCGGGATCTTCACCCACGGTGGACCGCAGGTCTTCTGTGCGTTCCATTGCCGATTCCAGCCTCCTGATTGGCTGGAATCGGCACACGTGATGGGGCGGAGCTACGAGGAGCAGCTCTCCAGCACGAGCGCCCCATTCAACACAGAGAAGACCGGACTGCGCAAGCGCGTCTAATCGGGAGATTAGACGCTGAAAATTAGACGGCACCATGGAGACAAGGACGCTAGCAATGGAGCAGGTAAGTGAATAACTTCTGTATGGCTCATAATTAATGCACGATGTATATTACAAAGTGCATTAATATGGCCATACAGAAGTGTATACCCCCACTTGCTTTCGCGGGACAACCCCTTTAAGGCAGGGGAAGTTACCACGCTCTGCTTTCACAAGTAGCCTCTGTTTATCTGATGGTGTCTTTATCACCTGGGATATCACCAGGCTATCTCTCAGGTTTGGGCCACGTCGAAACGACATCATTGGGGGGACCCCAAATTCGGCTACCTGTGGGCAGTTCTTACCTAGCATAGCCCAATATTTCCTCAAGATATTAGCAACCTGTTTACTTAGGGGACCGTAGGTAGAGACAAATCTGTGTGTCATTTCTCACTTTTGGTATCAGTAAATCTGATCTCCTAGTCCGTATCTTGTTTAGTGTTTTATCTATTAACCCATTCCCGCTCCAGGGCGTAAGTTTACATCCTGGGAGTGGGGTACTTCCCGCAACAGGGCGTAAACTTACGTCCTGGGGATAGCGCGGGATCACATATGATCCCGCGCTATCCCGCAGCTGGAGCCAGCTGTCAGTCACAGCTGGCGTCCTGCTGCAACAGCGGGGGGGCATCGGAGATGCGCCCCCCCCCCCCGCTGTTAACCCCTTCCCTGCCACGATCTACATAGACTTAACCCCTTCCCTGCCGCGCTCCCTCTGTGTCTTCGCCGGCTCTCGCGATGTTATCGCGAGAGCCCGGCCTGACGCCATGGCAACAAGATGCCAGACACTGGCGTCCTGTGTTGCCAGTGCCTAAGATCGCTGTATAAGCGATAAGGCATGGCAGGGCAGTAGCCCTGCCATGCTTTATCACAGCGATCATCAGGGCTGTGCTGAAACTCACCCAGGGGGACACAAATGTTGTAAAAAAAAAAAAAGATTAAAAAAATGTTAAAAAAAAGTTTTAAAAAACCCTTTTTCTCAGATTAGCATAAAAAAAGGTAAAAAAAAATTAAAACCCCCACATATTTGGTATTGTCACATCCGTAACGAAGCGTAAAATAAGTTGCACATGCTTTTGACTGTGCATGGAAAAAAGCGTTAAAAAAAACGCTAAAAAACTGAGGCAAAATGCTAATTTTTAGCATTTTGCCTCACTAAAAATGCAATAAAAGTGATCAAACAAGCCGTATGTATTCCCAAAATGGTACCAGTTAAAAACTATAGCTCGTCTCACAAAAAATAAGCCCTCATAGAGCTCCGTACATCAAAAAATAAAAAAGTTCCAGGACTTTGAATGCAGCGATTTAGAAAAACATTTTTTTTCCAAAAAAAGGGTTTTTATTGCAGAAAAGTGGAAAAACCTAAAAAAAAGGAAGAATTTTGGTATCGCTGTAACCGTACTGACCCGCAGAAAAAATGGATTGTCTTATTTATGCTGCATTAACCCTGTAAATAAAAAAAAATAAAAAAAATCCATGGCAGAATTGATGCGTTTTCTCTCCCTGCTATCATAAAAAAAAAAAAAAGTTTTACCATATAGTTAATGTACCCAAAAATGATGCCGATAAAAACTACAGTTCGGCACGCAAAAAACAAGCCCTTATTTGGCTGCGTCGACGGAAAAATAAAAAAATTATGACTTTTGATAAATGGAGAAGAAAATCCGCCAAAAATCCTTGCATCCTTAAGCCCAAAATAGGCCATGTCATTAAGGGGTTAATTCACATGTATAGCCCCTTACCAAAAATGTCCTACACATGCTTTCAAGTGACTCATCTACTGCTTCATGGTTTACAATGCGTCGAACTTGGAGTAGTTGGCTCCAAGGGAGCGATTGTACCATTCTCTCCGGGTGGCAACTGTCAAAGTGGAGTAGATTGTTTCTATTGGCTTGTAAAAAATATCAGTTGTCAAGAACAGACCCTCCTTCTTAAGGAGTACATACGGGAATTAGATCTGTTCCTGAGAACTGCTGATGGTAAATTTCAATTCCGGAAAAATCTCATTAATCGTTCATCATGTGCCATTCCAGAGTAGTAAAACATCATCTATATAGCGCCAACACCTAAGTACATTGTTCCAAAGTGGTGATGCATAGATATATTTACATTCCACCCAGTCCATATAGATATTCGCATAGGTCGGTGTGACATTCGTCCTCATCACGGCTCCCTGATGTCGAAGGTAGAAGTCCTTCTCAAATATAAAGAAATTATTATGGAGGATAAATTCCAACTGGGTCATTAGGAAATTTATGCTAGAATTTGGCCACTCTGTCCCTTTAAGTTTATCTTATTCTAGTCCTTTTATGTGTGAAATATTCGTGTATAACGAAACATCAAAAGTAACTAGGTACGTATCAGATGTCACCGGGATCTCATTTAACTAAACCAAGAGGTCTCCCGTATCTCTGAGAAAAGATTTTGCCTCAATTGCAAATTTACGTAGAACTCTGTCCAGGAATCGTGAAGAGTTACTGAACAATGATCCCCTACCAGAAACTATTGGGCAGCCAGGTGGATCAATTAGGCTTTTATGGATCTTTGGCAACAGATAACGACACAATACTATTGAATTTTCAACCATAAGAAAATTAGCCAGTTGTGTAGTGATAATGCCACTTAATCTCGCCTCTTCAATGATAAGGCCCAATTGTGAAGACAGACGGCGTGTGGGATTACTTGTGAGTTTTTCATAGTCATCCGTGTCGCCAAGTTGTCTTCTGGCTTCACGTATGTACGTGGAAGTACTGTCTGTTGTGTATATCTGTAAACCTTATCACATGTCCGTGTTTTACAGGCGTGCAAACACACGTACCTGCAAAACATAGGACATGCATGCACCATAGGTCCATGGTGCGTATAAACATTCCCCAGCGGGAAATCCCCCCGTCACTGAACACCATGACAGGACTGTCACGGTGTTCAGTGACAAGGGGACTCCCCGCTCCTGCCCTGCATACATGTAGGTCTGATATTTCTGCCAAAAAAAAAAGAAGAGAAGATGTTAGATGATAAGTTACTGTGGTATACCACCATACTGTGATTGGATAATACCACCACACTGTGACTAAATATCATCATCATACTGTGACTGAATAATACCTCTACACCATGACTAAATAATATCATGATACTGTGACTGGATAATACCACCACACTGTGACTAAATATCACCACACTGTGACTGAATAATACCACTTAGTGAATACCGGCAGGGGCTGAATCTACGCTGCCATTATTCACTAAGCAAATCTACTAGTGGCGCTAATCCCGGCGTACACTGTGACGTCAGTGTACAGCCGGGATCCTCCACCCCCTTCCCCTGACGTCTCCTACTTGGTTCCGTGAGAGCATGGGGAGGAGATGTCTGGCAGCACACTGACGTCACAGTGTACACCGAGGATCAATGCCAAGCAGAGGAACAGCTGAGCTTCAACAAGAAGGAGGGGTAAGTATGTGGGTCTCAGGGATGGGATGGGGGGGCCACTGTGGGGTGCCGCCATTACCACTGGGGGCCGCTGGGGGGTGCCACCATTACCGCTGGGGGGTGTCACCATTACCACTGGGGTATGTTTACATGTGGTGGAAATGGGGGGGGGGGGGCTGTTTCAAAATAGACAAGGTGCAGATTTTGACTGCCTTTTGGATTCAGAAATGCTGCAGAATTTTCCAGAGATTTCCGCTGAGGACATTCTGCGGTATTTCCGCATCCAAAAAGCAGTCAAAATCTGCATGCTGCCTATTTTGAAGCGGCCCGGTCCTTTTTAGAACAACGGGGGTAAAATAGTACCTTGTTATAAGGCCCACCCCCTGGCGTGTTGGCATTTTGCAGTAAATAAGTGAGTTTTGGGTTGCAGTTTGGGCACTCGATCTCTAAAAGGTTTGCCATCACTGGTGTAGTGGTATTATTCAGTCACAGTATGGTAATAATATTTAGTTATGGAGTGGTAGTATTATCCAGTCACAGTATGGTGGTATCATTTAATCATGGTGTAGTGGTATTATCCAGTCACAGTATGGTGGTATTATTTAATCATGGTTTAGTGGTATTATCCAGTCACAGTATGGTGGTATTATTTAATCATGGTGTAGTGGTATTATCCAGTCACAGTGTGGTGTTATTATTTAATCATGGTGTAGTGGCATTATCCAGTCACAGTATGGTGGTATTATTTAATCATGGTGTAGTGGTATAATCCAGTCACAGTATGGTGGTATTATTTAATCATGGTGTAGTGGTATTATCCATTCACAGTATGGTTGTATTATTTAATCATGGTGTAGTGGTATTATCCAGTCACAGCATGGTGGTATTATTTAATCATGGTGTAGTGGTATTATTTAATCATGGTGTAGTGGTATTATCCAGTCACAGTATGGTGGTATTATTTAATCATGGTTTAGTGGTATTATCCAGTAACAGTATGGTGGAATTAAATATTAATCATGGTGTAGTGGTATTATCCAGTCACAATATGGTGGTATTATTTAATCATGGTGTAGTGGTATTATCCAGTCACAGTATGGTGGTATTATTTAATCATGGTGTAGTGGTATTATCCAGTCACAGTATGGTGGTATTATTTAATCATGGTGTAGTGGTATTATCCAGTCACAGTATGGTGGTATTATTTAATAATGGTGTAATGATATTATCCAGTCACAGTATGGTGGTATTATTTAATCATGGTGTAGTGGTATTATTCAGTCACAGTATGGTGGTATTATTTAATCATGGTGTAGTGGTATTATCCAGTCACAGTATAGTGGTATTATTTAATCATGGTGTAGTGGTATTATCCAATCTCAGTATGGTGGTATTATTTAATCATGGTGTAGTGGTATTATCCAGTCACAGTATGGTGGTGTTATTTAATCATGGTGTAGTGGTATTATCCAGTCACAGTATGGTGGTATTATTTAATCATGGTGTAGTGGTATTATCCAGTTACAGTATAATGATATTATTGAGGAATATTATCAACAAGAATTGTGCAGTCTTAACGGGCTGCGATCAAACTGGTGATGATGTCACCAGATCTTTCTATTTGGCAAACGATATCGTAAGCTTGCATAAAAGGACCATAACTTGCATGGTAAGAGGATAAACTGCCTGGCCACCTCAGCACATACATTTCCTGAAGAGAGA
Source organism: Eleutherodactylus coqui (assembly GCF_035609145.1). Classification (NCBI taxonomy): domain Eukaryota; kingdom Metazoa; phylum Chordata; class Amphibia; order Anura; family Eleutherodactylidae; genus Eleutherodactylus; species Eleutherodactylus coqui. The sequence continues at coordinate 267,521,151 of NC_089839.1, read as the reverse complement.
GGATAAGGTTTATAATTGTAAGCTGGTTGCTTTCTAATTTCATTAGAGTGAATGTACATGTTACAGCACTTCTTGGTCGCATTCACGCATAGCATAATAGCTGCGGGCTCGGCACAGCAGTGGCAAAATTCATACCTAAATGGTGCGCATTTGACCGCGGTTTTTGTAGCAAATCTGCTGTTCTGTAAATGCTGCAGAATTTCCACAGCCACATAGGCTCTGCAGGAATAATGCTACATATAAATCCGCCCTTATAGTTAATGCAAGAAACTTACCACAGTTGCAGCAAATGTTCTGCAGTCACAACCCATGTCTTTCTGTCAAGTAAACAGAGTTTAAAATGATTAATAATGCAGGAGCAGCGCTTACTTTGTGCTTCCCTTTTCTGGCCCGAATGGCTTCCTTCACATATGGAGGCACATTTATTACTGGTGTTACACCATAATTACGGTGTTAAATGGCACGTTCAATGGCGCAAATCAATTTAGCAGGGAAGATAAGTATGTATTCTGTTATGTGAGAAACGTATGTCCCTGCATAACTGCTGGTCTCTCTCCTTTAGTGCACAGAGAATGAGGAGACTTTCTTTCATACCCATTTTCCTGCCTCCACCATGGATGATGGAGAAGTAATGATGAGCCAACAAGGAGCCGACGTTCTATCTCTTTCTCACTGCAGGGACTTTTCTGACAAGCAACAGATGGACATAAGTAACACCAGCAAGTTGTGATGCTGAGACTGAAAAACACTTGGGGAGTCATCCCAGTCCCAATGCCAATTGTTGTATAAGTAACCTGATGTCTCTCTCTAATCTATCTATTTGCTCAGAGATGGTAAGGGGAACACTTAAGGCCCATTTAGACACAGCGATTTTTGCTCAAAAGATGTTGCTCAAGTAACTTTTGAGCAATAATCGTTGTGTCATTCACAGCTCAAGATGAGCGATCACCTTGCACTGCCAGCGGAGGATGCATAAGACAAGCGGGGTGTCCCTGCTTGCCTTCGGCATCCAGATGTTTTCTGCACGGAGCGCCCAGGTGTTATACAGCCGAGCACTCCGTGTCGGGTATGGAGAACAGAGCTGGGCCGCTCTGTTCTTCATACCCAGCCTGTCATCAGCGAGCGAGATACAGCTGAAACACTAGTATCAGCTGTATCCTGCTGTGAATCCCTGATAAGGCTCATCGCCATCTTTCAGCACGCTGAAAGACAACGATGAGCAACAGAATAACGAAAACTGCACGATGTCGGCGCAGTTACACACAACGATAATTATCGCTCAAAAGACTGCTTTTGAGCAATAATCATTGTGTCTAAATAGGCCTTTAAATGAATTAGAGGTCCAGATGAATTACATCCTAGAATACTAAAGGAAGCAGCAGAGGTAACTGTTGAATCACTCGCCACAATCTTTGAAAATTCCTGAAGAACAGGAGAATAATAATAATAATCGTTATTTGTATAGCGCCAACTTATTCCGCAGCGCTTTCAGGAGAAGTTCCAGAAGATTGGAAAAGGGCAAATGTTGTCCCCATCTTCAGAAAAGGGAAGAAGGACGATCCAGAAAACTACAGGCCTGTGAGCCTGACTTCTATGCCAGGAAAGATCTTTGAACAAATTATTAAACAGCATGTATGCAAGTACTTGGATAAAAATTGAGCAATTAACCAGAGCCAGCATGGGTTTGTAACAAACAAGTTATGCCAGACTAATCTAATTTTTCTTTTTTTTTTTTTTTTTTAAACGCACCTAAAATTCCAGTTCCCAGCACTTCTGGTCAGGTAATGTTGGTAAAGTGAGACACTACAGGCCGCTGGGAATTGGAAGCCAGGAAACACTTACAGAAGGAAGCCTTCGGATTAGGTGATGGGGATGCGGAAATGCTGCCGTATTTGCTGCTTGTCTGTTTTCAAACAGCCCTGTACATTTTATAATGATGAAGGTAAAAATCATACGTTGTGATAAGCTCTGCGCCCTGGCCATGCCCCTCTGTCCCGCTTTGACCCTGGAAAATCTGGTCACCTTATACTAGATGTGATACAGAGGAGCATGGGTGCCCTAGTACCCTGTTGTTCTGCCTCTAGCTTGGATACAAGATGTGATACGGGCAGGCATGAAGGCTCTAGTACTCTGTTGGGCTACCTCTAGCTTGGATACAAGATGTGATATGACATGCATGGAGGCATACAGGTTTTTCATGATATCCTGGGGCATATTGGTGCACATTTGCTATAACTGAGCCTTCAGATCGTGCAAACTCATAGGCTGTTAAAGTTGGTGCCCCAGATCATCCCATACATGTTCTATTGGTGATAAATCCAGCGATCGGGCAGGCCACAGAAGTGTGGCAATGTTGTGAAGGTACTCTCTTGTGCGGCCAAGGATTATCCTGCTGAAAAATGCCTCTTGGAAGCCACCATGAGAGGAACACATGTGGCTGCAGGATGTCCTGAACATATTACTGAGCTGTCATTGCCCCTCATACCCCTACTAGGGGTGGCCGACTGTCATATGCAATAGCCCCTCAGACCATGAAACCAGAATTGGGGGCAGTGTGCCGCTTTACAGCAAAGGCAACATTGAGGAGCTTACCCCTAGGTCTCCAGACACAAACATGGGTTTCGTCAGTGCCCAAACTAAACCTGGATTTGAAGACAACCCAGTTCCACTCCACAGCGGTCCAGTTTCGTCGTTCATGACACCACTGCAAACAGAGGCAATGGTGGCTGGGTATCAAAGGACGTACATGTAATTTGTGCCGTGAGACAAGATGTCCATCAGCGAAGTGCCTTGCAATGGTACCGACAGACACAGGGGGCTGTAACAATGGTGTCAACTGTCTCTGGTTAGCGGACAACAAAAAAGTTGGAACGGCTCGTGGCTGTCGGACGCTCAAACGACTAGGCTTCCTGCTGTCAGTGCTCCCTGGCTTCCGATTGCCAGTGGCCCGTTTGAACAGGTGGGGCATTCACACTGCTGGTGTGATGGTCTGGGGGGACATCGTATATGACACTTGGTCACCCCTGCTAGTGGTACGCCTAATAAGTAGGCAGGCCAGCTCTGAATCATCTTTAGTAATGAGAAAAATAGTCTCACCAGTCCTTGCTGGAAATCTTGATTGGCTGCTCCAGGTAATACAAGTGGATCCTATAATGAAAAAGAAAATAGTTGCTCAAGTAAAACACCTTCTAAACCAATTCTGTCAGCGCTGCATGACAACGCGCTCTGAATGTTTTTTTCATTCCGCCAAACAGATAGGCGTGATTTTGTCTCATTCTGCGGCTGTGATAATCACGATCCCATAACAGGACGAAGCAAAACCACTGAATTCAATGGTTTCGGTTTAATTATCGGTATTCTCACTCGTTAACAGTATGGACAACAACAGATAGGACTGGCGCCAAGTTTCTCGCACATAGTTAATACTATGGCAGGACCTATCTCACGACTTTTTATTTTCAGACACGCGTGCAATAGCATGGAATTTGAATAGTCCAAATGAAAACATTGGCTTTAGTTTGTCCTGATTATCACGTACGCATAACGGGAGGAATACACGTTAGTCTGAAACGGCCCACAGAGAGATGATCGTGTTTTTGCTAAGTTTTGTGGATGTGAAAATCATGTGACGGACAGAAACCATCGATTTCAAAGGTTCTGCTTTAACTAGCGTGATTCTTGCGCAAAATTACTACGTACGTATGTATATAAATAAGCCTTGCCTTTTCTTTCTCACATGTAGTTTTTACACATGTTAGCAAAGATAGGTTCACCCTGCCTTGTGCATTAATGGTTCCCATCTGCACAAAATCACGCACTGAAATTTGCAATTTTATGTAGAAAAATCTAAAACACCTGGGCCTAAGTAAGCTGGCCTGCCTACCTAGTCAGCTGGCCCACCTACTCAAACATGGTGCTACTGGGACCACACCATTGTGAGCAGTCCCAGTAGCGCAAAAAAGTACAATGCATATAAGTCACGGTATCATGAGCGCTTATGTGCTTCCGCCTGTGTGCGGACACCCTAAAAGGCCATTGATTTTTATTGAACCACTCACATCTGCATATTACACAAGTGAAAACAAACACAGCATGTCCGAATTTGGTGCATAATATGCACTTATAGTCTAGTGGGTTCAACATACACAGATAGTACTCATGTACTTGCTGTGTATTTTGCACACATGAAAAATACATGTATAATATGCAGGACACATACGCCCGTGTGAGCGAGCCCAAACCTGCACACCGAACGGATATCTCTCACAGACAATAAGAATTTGCAAACAAATGTCAAGTCTATACATTCTATATAGATGACGAGGATAACAATGGAAGAAGTTTTACCGATGGAAAATAATATTTTTTCAACAGTTCTGTCAGCGCCTCAACTTTCTGCTCCTCCTTTAAAGAAAACACAAACACAAATAAGCGACAACATCTCCGATATTCAATGACGAACATGATATGGTGCGCCCTTGGGCACAATTTGTAGTCGCGAGTGGTGAGATGCTGAATAATGCACAAAGGCCGCCTGCAGACAGCCGTGTCGGATCCCCCAAAGTCAGATATTTTGCTCAAATTGTTGTAAACGCGGCATTATTATATAAAGCAGAGACATGAGGCAATTTCCTTCAACACACTCAGCGGATAAATGATACACAAGTGCAACAATGAAGACTCCTGTGTCTAACACATTTATATCCTGGGAGCTTACTCTGGATTTCTTTTCTCAGAAATCATAAAGCCTAGGGAAATAATTTGTACTCTGAGGAGAACCTACCTGACCTCTGCGTGTACACGCTGAGGAGAACCTACCTTACCCTTGCGTGCACACGCTGAGGAGAACCTACCTGACCCCTGCGTGCACACGCTGAGGAGAACCTACCTGACCCCTGTGTGCACACGCTGAGGAGAACCTACCTGACCCCTGCGTGCACACGCTGAGGAGAACCTACCTGACCCCTGCGTGCACACGCTGAGGAGAACCTACCTGACCCCTGCGTGCACACGCTGAGGAGAACCTACCTGACCCCTGCGTGCACACGCTGAGGAGAACCTACCTGACCCCTGCGTGCACACGCTAAGGAGAACCTACTTGACCCCTGCGAGCACACGCTGAGGAGAACCTACCTAATCACTGCGTGCAAACGCTGACGAGAACCTACCTGACCTCTGCGTGCACACGCTGACGAGAACCTACCTGACCTCTGCGTGCACACGCTGAGGGGAAACTACCTGACCTCTACGCGCACACGCTGAGGAGAAACTACCTGACCTCTGCGTGCACATACTGAAAGGGTGTAAAGGACATAAGGAAGCAATCAGTGACTGCAGGAATGGAGCATGCCTTTAAGGCTAAGAAGGGT